>NC_057799.1:506643083-506666868 GCF_018294505.1 Triticum aestivum
CGCCGCCCTCGCCGGAGCCAGCCGGAGCCCCGCCGGAGCCCTGCCCCGACGAGGTATACCTTGCCGTCGTTGCCGGTTTTGTTTAAAAAAACCGTTCGATTTAAAAAAAAAACCCTAGATCGGTCTATTTCTTCGGTTTTGTTATTTTGTGAACGTTCACCGACCCGTTCGTTTTAACGAACGCGTTCGTCGGATTTTCTCTGTTAACGAACGTCCGTTCTTTAACCGTTCGTCCGTTTTTCTTTTTCATCGGATTTTTCCACGATTATCTCAGATCTCGATTTCTGATCGAATCTTCGTTTCTGTTTAATTTTTCGTTCGTTTATCGGAATCAGGCGATTCAAGCGCCTAGAGTTTCGTCTCGAAATTCTCTTTCCGTTTAACCTACTCAAACAAGTTTTTGGCTACTGTAAAATTTGACCTAGATCCAGATTAGTAAACGAAGTTTGTTTCTTTGACTTTCGTTGCTTCATTCGAGTTGATTCTTTTTGCAAACCGGAGTTCTTAAGTTGAACTTTCTGGTTGGATCTTTCATTCGAGTTTTGCCTGTGCATTAGATGAGTATTTATTGTTTGCTTGTTTGTTTGCGATAGAGTACCCGGAGTGTGCCGCTTGTTACTTCGAATCGCTAGGTTTCGCGGATCACCAGCAAGGCAAGTAACACTTTGATCATATGCCTTCCATACCCAGTTTTTATTGCATTAGATCTATTCCTCAAACATTGCATGATTAGGATCTAATTAAATTGTGGGTATTGGGAAGTAGTTGAGGTAGTACCTATTACCTGTTCTTTTATCAAACCCTTGCGAGTTACTTCTACGTTTGCTATTATATTGCCATGCTATGCTCGTAGACGTGGATTGGGTTTGAGTGATATTCATGACAGATGTGAGATTGTTAATAATGGTTTACTTAAGGTGGCAACTAAAACTCACATCTGGGTGGATTGAGGTACCTGGGTATTCCAGGATTGCCTGTTTTTGTTTTGGACCACCACCCAGGTTCAAAGGGATCATGAGATTATTCATGCTAGAAACTTCCGTATGCAGCCACAAGCTATTATGGGCTCTAGCATAGTTGACTAAGTTGTGTGAACTCTTACAGTGGTAGACTAGCAGATGTAGGGGAAAGTAGGTGTAACTGTCTACCCATACGTAAGGTGCAAACACTTCTGAAAGACTGTGTCTCGATCCTCCGTTTCTCAAACATCATGTAGTGCGAGAATCAAGCGGAGGCGATCGAGTCTTGTGGGGAAAAGTGCACAAACCTCTGCAGAGTGTACAAACTAATCATGGTTAGCCGTGTCCCCGGTTATGGACAATTTGAGTATCTAGTACCTGGATTATCATGTGAATCTCATCACCATGTTACTTTTAATTAATTTTGTTGGGTTATTGATGACACCTAATTGGGATTGAGATGCTGTCAACCATCTCAATGTTTAACAACCACCATGATAGTTAAATAAAATTTATTCCTTTGCAGTAGGGAAAAATTAGCTTTCCGCAAAAACTTTAACCATAGAGCTTTCCACCAGCCTTATATGCATGTAGTATAGTATTATTACTGTTCATTATTTCTCTATGTGTTACATTGCCAGCATATTCCATGTGCTGACCCGTTTTCGGGCTGCAACGTTTCATGTTGCAGACTTTTCAGACGACGAGTAAGGTACCTTAGGTCGTGGTCTTATACTCAGTGATGCCGCTGGAGTTGATGGACTCACTTATCTTCCAAGTCTTCCGCTGTTATCGTTTTAGATGGCCTTAAGCCATATTTATCATACTTATTCTCTTTGGAGATATTCGATGTAATAAGTGTGTGATTGCTACTCTGTTATAACTCCTCCATTTGTACTGTGCGTGTCAGCATTACTGATCCAGGGATGACACTGGTGCACAGCAGCACAGACCATTTGAGGTCTGGTCGCTACACAAGTAGTCAAAATATTGGTGACGACCAGATGCTTCAAAGTATTCTTTCATAGGGAACTTTTGGAGAACTTTTCTTAAGGTGTTCGTTCAGAAACTTGTATAGAAACTTTCTTAATGAGCACTCGACAAACGCATTTCGAGAACATACACAAAGTCCCAGCTATGGACCTAGTGCATCATCATAACCCTGGTTTCTTGCATTTCCCTAAAAGTAATTGGATCTCATATGGAGATGTTTAGTGAAGTAGAATGGAAAAAATCAAATGCAACTACACAAGAACAAGTCTGTAACTGTCGTTCGGAATCAGTTTTGCGCAGTGTTAACTGAAACATGGATATCTTACTCATACGGAGTCAGTTTTGGCTCCAAAAGTACTCAAACAGTTTGTGACGACCAAATGCTTCAATGGATTTTTTTCATAGGGAACTTTTGGAGAACTTTTCTTAAGGAGTTCGTTCAGAAACTTGTATAGAAACTTTCTTAATAAGCACTCGACAAACGCATTTCGAGAACATACACAAAGTCCCAGCTATGGACCTAGTGCATCATCATAACCGAGGTCACTTGCATTTCCCTACAAGTAATTGGATCTCATATGGAGATCTTTATTGAAGTAGAATGGAAAAAATCGAATGCAACTAAACAAGAACTAGTCTGTAACTATCGTTCGGAATCAGTTTTGCGCAGTGTTAACTGAAACATGGATATCGAACTCATAGGGAGTCCGTTTTGGCTCCACAAGTAGTCAAAACGTTTGTGACAACCATATGCTTCAAAGTAGTCAAAACGTTTGTGACAACTCACAGGGAGAACTTTTTTTAAAGAGTTCGTTCAGAAACATGTATAGAAACTTTCTTAATGAGCACTCCGCAAATGCATTTCGAGAACATACACAAAGTCCCAGCTATGGACCTAGTGCATCTTCATAACAGAGGTCTCTTGCATTTCCCTACAAGTAATTGGATCTCATATGGAGATGTTTTGTGAAGTAGAATGGAAAAAATCGAGTGCAACTAAACAAGAACTAGTGTGTAACTGTCGTTCGGATTCAGTTTTGCGTAGTGTTAACTGAAACATATATAGCTGACTCATACCGAGTCCGTCTTGGCTCCACAAGTAGTCAAAACGTTTGTGACGACCAGATGCTTCAAAGTATTCTTTCAAAGGGAACTTTTGGAGAACTTTTCTTAAGGAGTTCGTTCAGAAACTTGTATAGAAACTTTCTTTGTGAGCACTCGACAAACGCATTTCGAGAACATACACAAAGTCCCAGCGATGGACCTAGTGCATCATCATAACCGAGGTCTCTTGCATTTCCCTACAAGTAATTGGATCTCATATGGAGATGTTTAGTGAAGTAGAATGGAAAGAATTGAATGCAACTACATAAAACTAGTCTGGAACTCTCGTTCGGAATCAGTTTTGCGCAGTGTTAACTGAAACATGGACATCTGACTCATACGGAGTCCGTTTTGGCTTCACAAGTAGTCAGAACGTTTGTGACGACCAGATGCTTCAAAGGATTCTTTCATAGGGAACTTTTGGAGAACTTTCCTTTAGGATTTCGTTCAGAAACTTTTATAGAAACTTTCTTAATGAGCACTCGGCAAATGCATTTCGAGAACATACACAAAGTTCCAGCTATGGACCTAGTGCATCATCATAACGGAGGTCTCTTGCATTTCCCTACAAGTAATTGGATCTCATATGGAGATGTTTAGTGAAGTAGAAGGGAAAAAATCGAATGCAACTACTCAAGAACTAGTCTGTAACTGTCGTTCGGAATCAGTTTGGCGCAGTGTTAACTGAAACATGGATATCTGAATCATATGGAGTCCGTTTTGGCTCCACAAGTAGTCAAAACGTTTGTGACGACCAGATGCTTCAAAGGATGCTTTCATAGTTAACTTTTGGAGAACTTTTCTTAAGGAGTTCGTTCAAAAACTTGTATAGAAACTTTCTTAATGAGCACTCGATAAACACATTTCGAGAAAATACACAAAGTCCCAGCTATGGACCGAGTGCATCCTCAAAACCGAGGTCTCTTGCATTTCCCTACAAGTAGTTGGATCTCATATGGAGATGTTTAGTGAAGTAAAATGAAAAAAATCGAATGCAACTACACAAAAACTAGACTGTAACTGTCGCTCGGAATTAGTTTTGCGCAGTGTTAACTGAAACATGGATATCTGACTCATACGGAGTCCGTTTTGTCTCCACAAGTAGTCAAAACGTTTCTGACGACCAGATGCTTCAAACGATTCTTTCATTGGGAACTTTTGGAGAACTTTTCTTAAGGAGTTCGTTCAGAAACTTGTATAGAAACATTCTTAATGAGCACTCGACAAACGCATTTCGAGAACATACACAAAGTCCCAGCTGTGGACCTAGTGAATTATCATAACCGAGGTCTCTTGCATTTACCTACAAGTAATTGGATCTCATATGGAGATGTTTGGTGAAGTAGATTGGAAAAAATCGAATGCAACTACACAAGAACTAGTCTGTAACTGTCGTTCGGAATCAGTTTTGCGCAGTGTTAACAGAAACATGGATATCTGACTCATACGGAGTCCGTTTTGGCTCCACAAGTATTCAAAATGTTTGTGACGACCAGATGCTTCAAAGGATTCTTTCATAGGGAACTTTTGGAGAACTTTTCTTCAGGAGTTCGTTCAGAAACTTGTATAGAAACTTTCTTAATGAGCACTGGACAAACGCATTCCGAGAACATACACAAAGTCCCAGCTATGGACCTAGTGCATCATCATAACCGAGGTCTCTTGCATTTCCCTACAAGTAATTGGATCTCATATGGAGATGTTTAGTGAAGTAGAATGGAAAAAATTGAATGCAACTACACAAGAACTAGTGTGTGTAACTGTCGTTCGGAATCAGTTATGGGCAGTGTTAACTGAAACATGGATATCTAACTCATACGGAGTCCGTTTTGGCCCCACGAGTAGCCAAAACATTTGTGACGACCAGATGCTTCAAAGAATTCTTTCATAGGGAACTTTTGGAGAACTTTTCTTAAGGAGTTCGTTCAGAAACTTGTATAGAAACTTTCTTAGTGAGCACTCGATAAACGCATTTCGATAACATACACAAAGTCCCAGCTATGGACCTATTGCATCATCATAACCGAGGTCTCTTGCATTTCCCTACAAGTAGTTGGATCTCATATGGAGATCTTTAGTGAAGTAGAATGGTTAAAATTGAATGCAACTAAACAAGAACTAGTCCGTAACTGTCGTTCGGAATCAGTTTTGCGCAGCGTTAACTGAAACATGGATATCGGACTCATAGGGAGTCCGTTTTGGCTCCACAAGTAGTCAAAATGTTTGTGACGACCAGATGATTCAAAGTATTCTTTCATAGGGAACTTTTGGAGAACTTTTTTTAAGGAGTTCATTCAGAAACTTGTATAGAAACTTTCTTAATGAGCACTCCGCAAACGCATTTCGAGAACATACACAAAGTCCCAGCTATGGACCTAGTGCATCATCGAAACCGAGGTCTCTTGTATTTCCCCACAAGTAATTGGATCTCATATGGAGATGTTTAGTGAAGTAGAATGGAAAAAATTGAGTGCAACTAAACAAGAACTAGTGTGTAACTGTCGTTCGGATTCAGTTTTGCGCAGTGTTAACTGAAACATATATAGCTGACTCATACCAAGTCCGTCTTGGCTCCACAAGTAGTCAAAACATTTGTGACGACCAGATGCTTCAAAGTATTCTTTCATAGGGAACTTTTGGAGAACTTTTCTTTAGGAGTTCGTTCAGAATCTTGTATAGAAACATTCTTAATAAGCACTCTACAAACGCATTTTGAGAACATACACAAAGTCCCAGCTGTGGACCTAGTGCATTATCATAACTGAGGTCTCTTGCATTTACCTACAAGTAATTGGATCTCATATGGAGATGTTTGGTGAAGTAGAGTGGAAAAAATCGAATGCAACTACACAAGAACTAGTCTGTAACTGTCGTTCGGAATCAGTTTTGCGCATTGTTAACAGAAACATGGATATCTGACTCATACGGAGTCCATTTTGGCTCCACAAGTATTCAAAACGTTTGTGACGACCAGATGCTTCAAAGGATTCTTTCATAGGGAACTTTTGGAGAACTGTTCTTAAGGAGTTCGTTCAGAAACTTGTATAGAAACTTTCTTAATGAGCACAGGACAAACGCATTTCGAGAACATACACAAAGTCCCAGCTATGGACCTAGTGCATCATCATAACCGAGGTCTCTTGCATTTCCCTACAAGTAATTGGATCTCATATGGAGATGTTTAGTGAAGTAGAATGGAAGAAATTGAATGCAACTACACAAGAACTAGTCTATGTAACTGTCGTTCGGAATCAGTTATGGGCAGTGTTAACTAAAACATGGATATCTAACTCATACGGAGTCCGTTTTGGCCCCACGAGTAGCCAAAACATTTGTGACGACCAGATGCTTCAAATAATTCTTTCATAGGGAACTTTTGGAGAACTTTTCTTAAGGAGTTCGTTCAGAAACTTGTATAGAAACTTTCTTAATGAGCACTGGGCAAACGCATTTCGATAACATACCCAAAGTCCCAGCTATGGACCTATTGCATCATCATAACTGAGGTCTCTTGCATTTCCCTACAAGTAATTGGATCTCATATGGAGATCTTTAGTGAAGTAGAATGGAAAAAATTGAATGCAACTAAACAAGAACTAGTCCGTAAGTGTCGTTCGGAATCAGTTTTGCGCAGTGTTAACTGAAACATGGATATCGGACTCATAGGGAGTCCGTTTTGGCTCCACAAGTAGTCAAAACGTTTTTGACGACCAGATGCTTCAAAGTATTCTTTCATAGGGAACTTTTGGAGAACTTTTTTTAAAGAGTTCATTTAGAAACTTGTATAGAAACTTTCTTAATGAGCACTCCGCAAACGCATTTCGAGAACATACACAAAGTCCCAGCTATGGACCTAATGCATCATCATAACCGAGGTCTCTTCCATTTCCGTACAAGTAATTGGATCTCATATGGAGATGTTTAGTGAAGTAGAATGGAAAAAATCGAGTGCAACTAAACAAGAACTAGTGTGTAACTGTCGTTCGGATTCAGTTTTGCGCAGTGTTAACTGAAACATATATAGCTGACTCATACCGAGTCCGTCTTGGCTCCACAAGTAGTCAAAACATTTGTGACGACCAGATGCTTCAAAGTATTCTTTCATAGGGAACTGTTGGAGAACTTTTATTTAGGAGTTCGTTCAGAAACTTGTATAGAAACATTCTTAATGAACACTCGACAAACGCATTTCGAGAACATACACAAAGTCCCAACTATGGACCTATTGCATTATCATAACCGAGGTCTCTTGCATTTACCTACAAGTAATTGGATCTCATATGGAGATGTTTGGTGAAGTAGATTGGAAAAAATCGAATGCAACTACACAAGAACTAGTCTGTAACTGTCGTTCGGAATCAGTTTTGCGCAGTGTTAACAGAAACATGGATATCTGAGTCATACGGAGTCCGTTTTGGCTCCACAAGTATTCAAAACGTTTGCGACGACCTGATGCTTCAAAGGATTCTTTCATAGGGAAATTTTGGAGAACTTTTCTTAAGGAGTTCATTCAGAAACTTGTATAGAAACATTCTTAATGAGCACTGGACAAACGCATTTCGAGAACATACACAAAGTCCCAGCTATGGACCTAGTGCATCATCATAACCGAGGTCTCTTGCATTTCCCTACAAGTAATTGGATCTCATATGCAGATGTTTAGTGAAGTAGAATGGAAAAAATTGAGTGCAACTAAACAAGAACTAGTGTGTAACTGTCGTTCGGAATCAGTTTTGCGCAGTGTTAACTGAAACATGGATATCTGACTCATAGGGAGTCTGTTTTGGCTCCACAAGTAGTCAAAACGTTTGTGACGACCAGATGCTTCAAAGGATTCTTTCATAGGGAACTTTTGGAGAACTTTTCTGACGGAGTTTGTGCAGAAACTTGTATAGAAACTTTCTTAATGAGCACTCGACAAACGCATTTCGAGAAAATACACAAAGTCCCAGCTATGGACCTAGTGCATCATCATAACCGAGGTCTCTTGCATTTACCAACAAGTAATTGGATCTCATATGGAGATGTTTGGTGAAGTAGATTGGAAAAAATCGAATGGAACTACACAAGAACTAGTCTGTAACTGTCGTTCGGAATCAGTTTTGCGCAGTGTTAACAGAAACATGGATATCTGACTCATACGGAGTCCGTTTTAGCTCCACAAGTATTCAAAATGTTTGTGACGACCAGATGCTTCAAAGTATTCTTTCATAGGGAACTTTTGGAGAACTTTTTTTAAATAGTTCATTCAGAAACTTGTATAGAAAGTTTCTTAATGAGCACTCCGCAAACGCATTTCGAGAACATACACAAAGTCCCAGCTATGGACCTAGTGCAGCACCATAACCGAGGTCTCTTGCATTTCCCTACAAGTAATTGGATCTCATATGGAGATGTTTAGTGAAGTAGAATGGAAAAAATCGAGTGCAACTAAACAAGAACTAGTGTGTAACTGTCGTTCGGATTCAGTTTTGCGCAGTGTTAACTGAAACATATATAGCTGACTCATACCGAGTCCGTCTTGGCTCCACAAGTAGTCAAAACGTTTTTGACGACCAGATGCTTCAAAGTATTCTTTCATAGGGAACTTTTGGAGAACTTTTCTTTAGGAGTTCGTTCAGAAACTTGTATAGAAACATTCTTAATGAGCACTCGACAAACGCATTTCGAGAACATACACAAAGTCCCAGCTGTGGACCTAGTGCATTATCATAACCGAGGTCTCTTGCATTTAACTACAAATAATTGGATCTCATATGGAGATGTTTGGTGAAGTAGATTGGAAAAAATCGAATGCAACTACACAAGAACTAGTCTGTAACTGTCGTTCGGAATCAGTTTTGCGCATTGTTAACAGAAACATGGATATCTGACTCATACGGAGTGCGTTTTGGCTCCACAAGTATTCAAATCATTTGTGATGACCAGATGCTTCAAAGAATTCTTTCATAGGGAATTTTTGGAGAACTTTTCTTAAGGAGTTCGTTCAGAAACTTGTATAGAAACTTTCTTAATGAGCACTGGACAAACGCATTTCGAGAACATACACAAAGTCCCAGCTATGGACCTAGTGCATGATCATAACCGAGGTCTCTTGCATTTCCCTACAAGTAATTGGATCTCATATGGAGATGTTTAGTGAAGTAGAATGGAAAAAATCGAGTGCAACTAAACAAGAACTAGTGTGTAACTGTCGTTCGGAATCAGTTTTGCGCAGTGTTAACTGATACACGGATATCTGACTCATAGGGAGTCCGTTTTGGCTCCACAAGTAGGCAAAATGTTTGTGACGACCAGATGCTTCAAAGGATTCTTTCATAGGGAACTTATGGATAACTTTTCTTAAGGAGTTCGTTCAGAAACTTGTATAGAAACTTTCTTAATGAGCACTCGACAAACGCATATCGAGAAAATACACAATATCCCAGCTATGGACCTAGTGCATCATCATAACCGAGGTCTCTTGCATTTACCAACAAGTAATTGGATCACATATGGAGATGTTTACCGAAGTAGAATGGGAAAAATCCTATGCAACTACACAAGAACTAGTCTCTAACTGTCGTTCGGAATCAGTTTTGCGCAATGTTAACTAAAACATGGATATCTGACTCATACGGAGTCTGTTTTGGCTCCACAAGTAGTAAAAACGTTTGTGACGACCAGATGCTTCAAAGGATTCTTTCATAGGGAACTTTTGGAGAACTTTTCTTAAGGAGTTCATTCAGAAACTTGTATAGAAACTTTCTTAATAAGCACTCGACAAACGCATTTCGAGAACATACACAAAGTTCCAGCTATGGACCTAGTGCATCATCATAACCGAGGTCTCTTGCATTTCCCTACAAGTAATTGGATCTCCTATGGAGATGTTTAATGAAGTAGAATGGAAAAAATCGAATGCAACTACACAAGAATAAGTCTGTAGTTGTCATTCGGAATTAGTTTTGCGCAGTGTTAACTGAAACATGGATATCTGACTCATACAGAGTCTGTTTTGGCTCCACAAGTGGTCAAAACGTTTGTGACGACCAGATGCTTCAAAGGATTCTTTCATAGGGAGCTTTTGTAGAACTTTTCTTAAGGAGTTCGTTCAGAAACTTGTACAGAAACTTTCTTAATGAGCACTCGGCAAACGTATTTCGAGAACATACACAAAGTCCCAGCTATGGACCTAGTGCATCATCATAACCGAGGTGTCTTGCATTTCCCTACAAGTAATTGGATCTCATATGGAGATGTTTAGTGAAGTAGAATGGAAAAAATTGAGTGCAACTAAACAAGAACTAGTGTGTAACTGTCGTTCGGAATCAGTTTTGCGCAGTGTTAACTGAAACATGGATATCTGACTCATAGGGAGTCTGTTTTGGCTCCACAAGTAGTCAAAACGTTTGTGACGACCAGATGCTTCAAAGGATTCTTTCATAGGGAACTTTTGGAGAACTTTTCTTACGGAGTTTGTTCAGAAACTTGTATAGAAACTTTCTTAATTAGCACTCGACAAACGCATTTCGAGAAAATACACAAAGTCCAAGCTATGGACCTAGTGCATCATCATAACCGAGGTCTCTTGCATTACCAACAAGTAATTGGATCTCATATGGAGATGTTTGGTGAAGTAGATTGGAAAAAATCTAATGCAACTACACAAGAACTAGTCTGTAACTGTCGTTCGGAATCAGTTTTGCGCAGTGTTAACAGAAACATGGATATCTGACTCATACGGAGTCCGTTTTGGCTCCACAAGTATTCAAAATGTTTGTGACGACCAGATGCTTCAAAGTATTCTTTCATAGGGAACTTTTGGAGAACTTTTTTTAAAGAATTCATTCAGAAACTTGTATAGAAACTTTCTTAATGAGCACTCCGCAAACGCATTTCGAGAACATACACAAAGTCCCAGCTATGGACCTAGTGCATCATCATAACCGAGGTCTCTTGCATTTCCCTACAAGTAATTGGATCTCATATGGAGATGTTTAGTGAAGTAGAATGGAAAAAATCGAGTGCAACTAAAAAGAACTAGTGTGTAACTGTCGTTCGGATTCAGTTTTGCGCAGTGTTAACTGAAACATATATAGCTGACTCATACCGAGTCCGTCTTGGCTCCACAAGTAGTCAAAACGTTTGTGACGACCAGATGCTTCAAAGTATTCTTTCATAGGGAACTTTTGGAGAACTTTTCTTTAGGAGTTCGTTCAGAAACTTGTATAGAAACATTCTTAATGAGCACTCGACAAACGCATTTCGAGAACATACACAAAGTCCCAGCTGTGGACCTAGTGCATTATCATAACCGAGGTCTCTTGCATTTAACTACAAGTAATTGGATCTCATATGGAGATGTTTAGTGAAGTAGAATGGAAAAAATCGAGTGCAACTAAAAAGAACTAGTGTGTAACTGTCGTTCGGATTCAGTTTTGCGCAGTGTTAACTGAAACATATATAGCTGACTCATACCGAGTCCGTCTTGGCTCCACAAGTAGTAGAAACGTTTGTGACGACCAGATGCTTCAAAGGATTCTTTCATAGGGAGCTTTTGGAGAACTTTTCTTAAGGAGTTCGTTCAGAAACTTGTACAGAAACTTTCTTAATGAGCACTCGGCAAACGCATTTCGAGAACATACACAAAGTCCCAGTTATGGACCTAGTGCATCATCATAACCGAGGTCTCTTTCATTTCCCTGCAAGTAATTGGATCTCATATGGACATGTTTAGTGAAGTAGAATGGAAAAACCGAATGCAATTACACAAGAACTAGTCTGTAACTGTCGTTCGGAAACAGTTTGGCGTAGTGTTAACTGAAACATGGATATCTGACTCATACGGAGTCCGTTTTGGCTCCACAAGTAGTCACAACGTTTTTGACGACCAGATGCTTCAAAGGATCCTTTCATAGGGAACTTTTGGAGAACTTTTCTTAAGGAGTTCGTTCAAAAACTTCTATAGAAACTTTCTTAATGAGCACTCGATAAACGCATTTCGAGAAAATACACAAAGTCCAAGCTATGGACCTAGTGCATCATCATAACCGAGGTATCTTGAATTTCCCTACAAGTAGTTGGATCTCATATGGAGATGTTTAGTGAAGTAAAATGAAAAAAATCGAATGCAACTACACAAGAACTAGTCTGTAACTGTCGCTCGGAATTAGTTTTGCGCAGTGTTAACTGAAACATGGATATCTGACTCATACGGAGTCCGTTTTGAATCCACAAGTAGTCAAAATGTTTGTGACGACCAGATGCTTCAAATGATTCTTTCATAGGGAACTTTTGGAGAAGTTTTCTTAAAGAGTTCGTTCAGAAACTTGTATAGAAACTTTCTTAATGAGCACTGGACAAACGCATTTTGATAACATACACAAAGTCCCAGCTATGGACCTAGTGCATCATCATAACCGAGGTCTCTTGCATTTCCCTACAAGTAATTGGATCTCATATGGAGATCTTTAGTGAAGTAGAATGAAAAAAATCGAATGCAACTAAACAAGAACTAGTCTGTAACTGTCGTTCGGAATCAGTTTTGCGCAGTGTTAACTGAAACATGGATATCGGACTCATACGGAGTCCGTTTTGGTTCCACAAGTAGTCAAAACGTTCGTGACAACCAGATGCTTCAAAGTATTCTTTCATAGGGAACTTTTGGAGAAATTTTTTTACAGAGTTCGTTCAGAAACTTGTATAGAAACTTGCTTAATGAGCACTCCGCAAACGCATTCCGAGAACATACACAAAGTCCCAGCTTTGGACCTAGTGCATCATCATAACCGAGGTCTCTTGCATTTCCCTACATTAATTGTATCTCATATGGAGATATTTAGTGAAGTAGAATGGAAAAAATCGAGTGCAACTACACAAGAACTAGTGTGCAACTGTCGTTCGGATTCAGTTTTGCGCAGTGTTAACTGAAACATATATAGCTGACTCATACCGAGTCCGTCTTGGCTCCACAAGTAGTCAAAACGTTTGTGATGACCAGATGCTTCAAAGTATTCTTTCATAGGGAACTTTTGGAGAACTTTTCTTAAGGAGTTCGTTCAGAAACTTGTATAGAAACTTTCTTTGTGAGCACTCGACAAACGCATTTCGAGAACATACACAGAGTCCCAGCGATGGACCTAGTGCATCATCATAACCGAGATCTCTTGCATTTCCCTACAAGTAATTGGATCTCATATGGAGATGTTTAGTGAAGTAGAATGGAAAAATTTGAACGCAACTACACAAAACTAGTCTGTAACTCTCGTTCGGAATCAGTTTTGCGCAGTGTTAACTGAAACATGGACATCTGACTCATACGGAGTCCGTTTTGGCTTTACAAGTAGTCAGAACATTTATGACGACCAGATGCTTCAAAGGATTCTTTCATAGGGAACTTTTGGAGAACTTTTCTTTAGGACTTCATTCTGAAACTTTTATAGAAACTTTCTTAATGAGCACTCGGCAAACGCATTTCGAGAACATGCACAAAGTCCCAGCTATGGACCTAGTGCATCATCATAATGGAGGTCTCTTGCATTTCCCTACAAGTTATTGGATCTCATATGGACATGTTTAGTGAAGTAGAATGGAAAAAATCGAATGCAACTACACAAGAACTAGTCTGTAACTGTCGTTCGGAATCAGTTTGGCGCAGTGTTAACTGAAACATGGATATCTGACTCATACGGAGTCCGTTTTGGATCCACAAGTAGTCAAAACGTTTGTGACGTCCAGATGCTTCAAAGGATCCTTTCATAGGGAACTTTTGGAGAACTTTCCTTAAGGAGTTCGTTCAAAAACTTCTATAGAAACTTTCTTAATGAGCACTCGATAAACGCATTTCGAGAAAATACACAAAGTCCCAGCTATGGACCTAGTGCATCATAATAACCGAGGTCTCTTGCATTTCCCTACAAGTAGTTGGATCTCATATGGAGATGTTTAGTGAAGTAAAATGAAAAAAATCGAATGCAACTACACAAGAACTAGTCTGTAACTGTCGCTCGGAATTAGTTTTGCGCAGTGTTAACTGAAAAATGGATATCTGACTCATACGGAGTCCGTTTTGTCTCCACAAGTAGTCAAAACGTTTGTGACGACCAGATGCTTCAAACGATTCTTTCATAGGGAACTTTTGGAGAACTTTTCTTAAGGAGTTCGTTCAGAAACTTGTATAGAAACATTCTTAATGAGCACTCGACAAACGCATTTTGAGAACATACACAAAGTCCCTGCTGTGGACCTAGTGCATTATCATAACCGAGGTCTGTTGCATTTCCCTACAAGTAATTGGATCCCATATGGAGATGTTTGGTGAAGTTTATTGGAAAAAATCGAATGCAACTACACAAGAACTAGTGTGTAACTGTCGTTCGGAATCAGTTTTGCGCAATGTTAACAGAAACATGGATATCTGACTCGTACGGAGTCCGTTCTGGCTCCACAAGTATTCAAAACGTTTGTGACGACCAGATCCTTCAAACGATTCTTTCATTGGGAACTTTTCTTAAGGAGTTCGTTCAGAAACTTGTATAGAAACTTTCTTAATGAGCTCTGGACAAACGCATTTCGAGAACATACACAAAGTCCCAGCTATGGCCCTAGTGCATCATCATAACCGAGGTCTCTTGCATTTCCCTACAAGTAATTGGATCTCATATGGAGATGTTTACCGAAGTAGAATGGAAAAAATGGAGTGCAACTACACAAGAACTAGTCTGTAACTGTCGTTCGGAATCAGTTTTGCGCAGTGTTAACTGAAACATGGATATCTGACTCATAGGGAGTCCGTTTTGGCTCCACAAGTAGTCAAAACGTTTGTCACGACCAGATGCTTCAAAGGATTCCTTCATAGGGAACTTTTGGAGAACTTTTCTTAAGGAGTTCGTTCAGAAACTTGTATAGAAACTTTCTTAATGAGCACTCGACAAACGCATTTCGAGGACATACACAAAATCCCAGCTATGGACCTAGTGCATCATCATAACCGAGGTCTCTTGCATTTCCCTACAAGTAATTGTATCTCATATGGAGAAGTTTAGTGAAGTAGAATGGAAAAAATCGAGTGCAACTACACAAGAACTAGTCTGTAACTGTCGTTCACAATCTGTTTTGCGCAGTGTTAACTGAAACATGGATAGCTGACTCATACGGAGTCCGTTTTGGCTCCACAAGTTGTCAAAACGTTTGTGATGAGCAGATGCTTCAAAGGACTCTTTCATAGGGAACTTTTCGAGAACATTTGCTAAGGAATTCGTTAGAAAACTTGTATAGAAACTTTCTTAGTGAGCACTCGACAAAAGCATTTCGAGAACATACACAAAGTCCCAGCTATGGACCTAGTGCATCAGCATAACCGAGGTCTCTTGCATTTCCCTGCAAGTAATTGGATCTCGTATGGAGATGTTTAGTCAAGTAGAATGGAAAAAATCGAATGCAGCTACACAAGAACTAGTCTGTAACTGTCGTTCGGAATCAGTTTTGCGCAGTGTTAACTGAAACATGGATATCTGAGTCATACGGAGTCCGTTTTGGCTCCACAAGTAGTCAAAACATTTGTGACGACAAGATGCTTCAAAGGGTTCTTTCATACAGAACTTTTGGAGAACTTTTCTTTAGGAGTTCGTTCAGAAACTTGTATAGAAACTTTCTTAATGAGCACTCGGCAAACGCATTCCGAGAACATACACAAAGTCCAAGCTATGGACCTAGTGCATCATCATAACCGAGGTCTCTTGCATTTCCCTACAAGTAATTGGATCACATATGGAGATGTTTACCAAAGTAGAATGGGAAAAATCCAATGCAACTACACAAGAACTAGTCTGTAACCGTCGTTCGGAATCAGTTTTGCGCAATGTTAACTAAAACATGGATATCTGACTCATACGGAGTCTGTTTTGGCTCCACAAGTAGTCAAAACGTTTGTGACGACCAGATGCTTCAAAGGATTCTTTCATAGGGAACTTTTGGAGAACTTTTCTTAAGGAGTTCATTCAGAAACTTGTATAGAAACTTTCTTAATGAGCACTCGACAAACGCATTTCGAGAACATACACAAAGTTCCAGCTATGGACCTAGTGCATCATAATAACCGAGGTCTCTTGCATTTCCCTACAAGTAATTGGATCTCCTATGGAGATGTTTAGTGAAGTAGAATGGAAAAAATCGAATGCAACTACACAAGAACAAGTCTGTAATTGTCATTCGGAATCAGTTTTGCGCAGTGTTAACTGAAACATGGATATCTGACTCATACAGAGTCTGTTTTGGCTCCACAAGTGGTCAAAACGTTTGTGATGACCAGATGCTTCAAAGGATTCTTTCATAGGGAGCTTTTGGAGAACTTTTCTTAAGGAGTTCGTTCAGAAACTTGTACAGAAACTTTCTTAATGAGCACTCGGCAAACGCATTTCGAGAACATACACAAAGTCCCAGCTATGGACCTAGTGCATCATCATAACCGAGGTCTCTTTCATTTCCCTACAAGTAATTGGATCTCATATGGAGATGTTTGGTGAAGTAGAATGGAAAAAATCGAATGCAACCACACAAGAACTAGTCTGCAACTGTCGTTTGAAATCAGTTTTGCGCAGTGTTACTTGAAACATGGATATATGACTCATACAGAGTCCGTTTTAGCTCCACAAGAAGGAAAAACATTTGTGACGACCTGATGAGTCAAAGGATTCTTTCATAGGGAACTTTTGGAGAACTTTTCTTAAGGAGTTTGTCCAGAAACTTGTATAGAAACTTTCTTAATGAGCACTCGGCTAACGCATTTCAAGAACATACACAAAATCCCAGCTATGGACCTAGTGCATCATCATAACCGAGGTCTCTTGCATTTCCCAACAAGTAACGGGATCTCATATGGGGATTATTAGTGAAGTACAATGGAAAAAATCGAATGCAACTACACAAGAACTAGTTTGTAACTGTCGTTTGGAATCACTTTTGCTTAGTGTTAACTGAAATATGGATATCTGACTCATACGTAGTCCGTTTTGGCTCCACAAGTAGGCAAAACGTTTGTGACGACCAGATGCTTCAAAGGATCCTTTCATAGGGAACTTTTGGAGAACTTTTCTTAAGGAGTTCGTTCAGAAACTTGTATAGAAACTTTCTTAATGAGCACTCGGCTAACGCATTTCGAGAACATACACAAAGTCCCAGCTAAGGACCTAGTGCATCATCATAACCGAGGTCTCTTGCATTTCCCTACAAGTAAGGGGATCTCATATGGAGATGTTTAGTGAAGTAGAATGGAAAAAATCGAATGCAACTACACAAGAACTTGTCTGTAACTGTCGTTCGGAATCACTTTTGCTTAGTGTTAACTGAAACATGGATATCTGACTCATACAGAGTCCGTTTTGGCTCCACAAGTAGGCAAAACGTTTATGACGACCAGTTGCTTCAAAGGATCCTTTCATAGGGAACTTTTGGAGAACTTTTCTTAAGGAGTTCGTTCAGAAACTTGTATACAAACTTTCTTAATGAGCACTCGACAAACGCATTTCGAGAACATACACGAAGTCCCAGCTATGGACCAAGTGCATCATCATAACCGAGGTCTCTTGTATTTCCCTACAAGTAATTGGATCTCATATGGAGATGTTTAGTGAAGTAGAATGGAAAAAATCGAATGCAACTACACAAGAACTAGTCTGTAACTGTCGTTCGAAATCAGTTTTGCGCAGTGTTAACTGAAACATGGATATCTGACTCGTACGGAGTTTGTTTTGGCTCCACAAGTAGTCAAAACGTTTGTGACGACCAGATGCTTCAAAGGATTCTTTCATACGGAACTTTTGGAGAAATTTTCTTTAGGAGTTCGTTCAGAAACTTGTATAGAAACTTTCTTAATGAGCACTCGGCAAACGCATTTCGAGAACATACACAAAGTCCCAGCTCTGGACCTAGTGCATTATCATAATCGAGGTCTCTTGAACTTCCCTACAAGTAATTGGATCTCATATGGAGATGTTTAGTGAAGTAGAATGGAAAAAATCGAATGCAACCACACAAGAACTAGTCTGCAACTGTCGCTTGGAATCAGTTTTGCGCAGTGTTACTTGAAACATGGATATATGACTCATACGGAGTCTGTTTTAGCTCCACAAGTAGGAAAAAAGTTTGTGACAACCAGATGAGTCAAAGGATTCTTTCATAGGGAACTTTTGGAGAACTTTTCTTAAGGAGTTCGTTCAGAAACTTGTATAGAAACTTTCTTAATGAGCACTCGCGAAACGCATTTCGAGAACATACACAAAGTTCCAGCTATGGACCTGGTGCATCATCATGACCAAGGTCTCTTGCATTTCCCTACAAGTAACGGGATCTCATATGGGGATATTTAGTGAAGTAGAATGGAAAAAATCGAATGCAACTACACAACAACTAGTCTGTAACTGTCATACGGAATCTGTTTTGCGCAGTGTTAACTGAAACATCGATAGCTGACTAATACGGAGTCTGTTTTGGCTCCACAAGTAGTCAAAATGTTTGTGACGACCAGATGCTTCAAAGGATTCTTTCATACGGAACTTTTGGAGAAATTTTCTTTAGGAGTTCGTTCAGAAACTTGTATAGAAACTTTCTTAATGAGCACTCGGTAAACGCATTTCGAGAACATCACAAAGTCCCAGCTATGGACCTAGTGCATCATCATAAACGAGGTCTCTTGCATTTCCCTACAAGTAATTGGATCTCATATCGAGATGTTTACCGAAGTAGAATGGAAAAAATCAAATGCAACTACACAAGAACTAGTCTGTAATTGTAGTTCGGAATCAGTTTTGCGCAATGTTAACTGAAACATGGATATCTGACTCATACGGAGTCTGTTTTGGCTCCATAAGTAGTCAAAACGTTTGTGACGACGAGATGCTTCAAAGGATTTTTTTCATAGGGAAATTTTGTAGAACTGTTCTTAAGGAGTTCGTTCAGAAACATGTATAGAAACTTTCTTAATGAGCACTCGACAAACGCATTTCGAGAAAATACAAAAAGTCCCAGGGATGGACCTAGTGCATCATCATAATCGAGGTCTCTTGCATTTCCCAACATGTAATTGGATCTCATATGGAGATGTTTTGTTAAGTAGAATGGAAAAAATCGAATGCAACTACACAAGAACTAGTCTGTAACTGTCGTTCGGAATCACTTTTGCTTAGTGTTAATTGAAACATGGATATCTGACTCATACGGAGTCCATTTTGGCTCCACAAGTAGGCAAAACGTTTGTGACGACCAGATGCTTCAAAGGATCCTTTCATAGGGAGCTTTTGGAGAACTTTTCTTAAGGAGTTCGTTCAGAATCTTGTATAGATACTTTCTTAATGAGCACTCGGCAAACGCATTTCGAGAACATACACAAAGTCCCAGCTATGGACCTAGTGCATCATCATAACCGAGGTCTCTTGCATTTCCCTACAAGTAATGGGATCTCATATGGAGATGTTTAGTGAAGTAGAATGGAAAAAATCGAATGCAACTACACAAGAACTAGTCTGTAACTGTCGTTCGGAATCAGTTTTGCTTAGTGTTAACTGAAACATGGATATATGACCCATACGGAGTCTGTTTTAGCTCCACAAGTAGGAAAAACGTTTGTGACGACCAGATGAGACAAAGGATTCTTTCATAGGGAACTTTTGGAGAACTTTTCTTAAGGAGTTCGTTCAGAAACTTGTATAGAAACTTTCTTAATGAGCACTCGGGAAACGCATTTCGAGAACATACACAAAATCCCAGCTATGGACCTAGTACATCATCATAACCGAGGTCTCTTGCACTTCCCTAAGAGTAACGGGATCTCATATGGGGATGTTTAGTGAAGTAGAATGGAAAAAATCGAATACAACTACACAAGAACTAGTCTGTAACTGTCGTTCGGAATTTGTTTTGCGCAGTGTTAACTGAAACATCGATAGCTGACTCATACGGAGTCTGTTTTGGCTCCACAAATAGTCAAAACATTTGTGACGACCAGATGCTTCAAAGGATTCTTTCATATGGAACTTTTGGAGAAAATTTCTTTAGGAGTTCGTTCAGAAACTTGTATAGAAACTTTCTTAATGAGCACTCGGCAAACGCATTTCGAGAACATACACAAAGTCCCAGCTATAGACCTAGTGCATCATCATAACCGAGGTCTCTTGCATTTCTCTACAAGTAATTGGATCTCATATGGAGATGTTTACCGAAGTAGAATGGAAAAAATCGAATGCAACTACACAAGAACTAGTCTGTAACTGTCGTTCGGAATCAGTTTTGCGCAATGTTAACTGAAACATGGATATCTGACTCATCCGGAGTCTGTTTTGGCTCCACAAGTAGTCAAAACGTTTGTGACGACCAGATGCTTCGAAGGATTTTTTTCATAGGGATCTTTTGGAGAACTGTTCTTAAGGAGTTCGTTCAGAAACTTGTATAGAAACTTTCTTAACGAGCACTCGACAAACGCATTTCGAGAACATACACAAAGTCCCAGCTATGGACCTAGTGCATCATCATAACCGAGGTCTCTTGCATTTCCCTACAAGTAATTGGATCTCCTATGGAGATGTTTAGTGAAGTAGAATGGAAAAAATCGAATGCAACTACACAAGAACTAGTCTGTAACTGTCGTTCAGAATAAGTTTTGCGCAGTGTTAACTGAAACGTGGATATCTGACTCATACAGAGTCCGTTTTGGCTCCACAAGTGGTCAAAACATTTGTGAAGACCAGATGATTCAAAGGATTCTTTCATAGGGAGCTTTTGGAGAACTTTTCTTAAGGAGTGCGTTCAGAAACTTGTACAGAAACTTTCTTAATGAGCACTCGGCAAACGCATTTCGAGAACATACACAAAGTCCCAGCTATGGACCTAGTGCATTATCATAACCGAGGTATCTTTCATTTCCCTACAAGTAATTGGATCTCATATGGAGATGTTTAGTGAAGTACAATGGAAAAAATCGAATGCAACCACACAAGAACTAGTCTGCAACTGTCGTTTGGAATCAGTTTTGCGCAGTGTTACTTGAAACATGGATATATGACTCATACGGAGTCTATTTTAGCTCCACAAGTAGGAAAAACGTTTGTGACGACCAGATGAGTCAAAGGATTCTTTCATAGGAACATTTGGAGAACTTTTCTTAAGGAGTTCGTTCAAAAACTTGTATAGAAACTTTCTTAATGAGCACTCGGGAAACGCATTTCGAGAACATACACAAAATCCCAGCTATGGACCTAGTACATCATCATAACCGAGGTCTCTTGCATTTCCCTACAAGTAACGGGATCTCATATGGGGATGTTTAGTGAAGTAGAATGGAAAAAATCGAATGCAACTACACAAGAACTAGTCTGTAACTGTCGTTCGGAATCACTTTTGCTTAGTGTTAACTGAAACATGGATATCTGACTCTTACGGAGTCCGTTTTGGCTCCACAAGTAGGCAAAACGTTTGTGACGACCAGATGCTTCAAAGGATCCTTTCATAGGGAACTTTTGGAGAACTTTTCTTAAGGAGTTCGTTCAGAAACTTGTATAGAAACTTTCTTAATGAGCACTCGGCCAACGCATTTCGAGAACATACACAAAGTCCCAGCTATGGACCTAGTGCATCATCATAACCGAGGTCCCTTTCATTTCCCTACAAGTAACGGCAATTCATATGGAGATGTTTAGTGAAGTAGAATGGTAAAAATCGAATGCAACTACACAAGAACTAGTCTGTAACTGTCGTTCGGAATCAGTTTTGCTTAGTGTTAATTGAAACATGGATATCTGACTCATACGGAGTCCGTTTTGGCTACACAAGTAGGCAAAACGTTTATGACGACCATATGCTTCAAAGAATCCTTTCATAGGGAACTTTTGGAGAACTTTTCTTAAGGAGTTCGTTCAGAAATTTGTATAGAAACTTTCTTCATGAGCACTCGACAAACGCATTTCGAGAACATACACAAAGTCCCAGCTATGGACCTAGTGCATCATCATAACCGAGGTCTCATTTCATTTCTCTACAAGTAATTGGATCTCATATGGAGATTTTTAGTGAAGTAGAATGGTAAAAATCGAATGCAACTACACAAGAACTAGTGTGTAACTGTCGTTCGGAATTAGTTTTGCGCAGTGTTAACTTAAACATGGATATCTGACTCATACGGAGTCTGTTTTAGCTCCACAAGTAGTCAAAACATTTGTGACGACCAGATGCTTTAAAGGCTTCTTTCATAGGGAACTTTTGGAGAACTTTTCTTAAGGAGTTCGTTCAGAATTTCTTAATGAGCACTCGACAAACGCATTTCGAGAACATACACAAAATCCCAGCTATGGACCTAGTGCATCAATATAACCGAGGTCTCTTGCATTTCCCTACAAGTAATTGTATCTCATATGGAGAAGTTTAGTGAAGTAGAATGGAAAAAATCGAGTGCAACTACACAAGAACTAGTCTGTAACTGTCATTCGGAATCTGTTTTGCGCAGTGTTAACTGAAACATGGATAGCTGACTCATACGGAGTCCGTTTTGGCTCCACAAGTAGTTAAAACGTTTCTGACGACCAGATGCTTCAAAGGACTCTTTCATAGGGAACTTTTGGAGAACTTTTCTTAAGGAGTTCGTTCAAAAACTTGTATACAAACTTTCTTAATGAGGACTCGATAAACGCATTTCGAGAACATGGACAAAGTCCCAGCTATGGACCTAGTGCATCAGCATAACCGAGGTCTCTTGCATTTCCCTACAAGTAATTGGATCTCATATGGAGATGTTTAGTGAAGTAGAATGGAAAAAATCGAATGCAACTACACAAGAACTAGTCTGTAACTGTCGTTCGGAATCAGTTTTGCGCAGTGTTAACTGAAACATGGATATCTGACTCATACGGAGTCCGTTTTGGCTCCACAAGTAGTCAAAAAATTTGTGATGACCAGATGCTTCAAAGGATTCTTTCATACGGAACTTTTGGAGAACTTTTCTTTAGGAGTCCGTTCAGAAACTTGTATAGAAACTTTCTTAATGAGCACTCGGCAAACGCATTTCGAGAACATACACAAAGTCCCAGCTATGGACCTGGTGCATCATCATAACCGAGGTCATTTGCATTTCCCTACAAGTAATTGGATCTCATATGGAGATGTTTACCGAAGTAGAATGGAAAAAATCGAACGCAACTACACAAGAACTAGTCTGTAAGTGTCGTTCGGAATCAGTTTTGCGCAATGTTAACTGAAACATGGATATCTGACTCATACAGAGTCTGTTTTGGCTCCACAAGTAGTCAAAACGTTTGTGACGACCAGATGCTTCAAAGGATTTTTTCATAGGGAACTTTTGGAGAACTTTTCTTAAGGAGTTCGTTCAGAAACTTGTATAGAAACTTTCTTAATGAGCACTCGGCAAACGCATATCAGGAACATACACAAAGTCCCAGCTATGGACCTAGTGCATCATCATAACCAAGGTTTGTTGCATTTCCCTACAAGTAATTGGATCTCCTATGGAGATGTTTAGTGAAGTAGAATGGAAAAAATCGAATGCAACTACACAAGAACTAGTCTGTAAATGTCGTTCGGAATCAGTTTTGCGCAGTGTTAACTGAAACATGGATATCTGACTCATACCGAGTCCGTTTTGGCTCCACAAGTGGTCAAAACGTTTGTGATGACCAGATGCTTCAAAGGATTCTTTCATAGGCAGCTTTTGGAGAACTTTTCTTAAGGAGTTCGTTCAGAAACTTGTA
>NC_057799.1:506667786-506682268 GCF_018294505.1 Triticum aestivum
TGTTAACTGAAACATGGATATCTGACTCAAACGGAGTCTGTTTTGGCTCCACAAGTAGGAAAAACATTTGTGATGACTAGATGCTTCAAAGTATTCTTTCATAGGGAACTTTTGGAGAACTTTTCTTAAGAAGTTCGTTCAGAAACTTGTATATAAACTTTATTAATGAGGACTCGACAAACGCATTTCGAGAACATACACAAAGTCCCAGCTATGGACCTAGTGCATCATCATAACCGAGGTCTCTTGCATTTCCCTGCAAGTAATTGGATCTCTTTGAGATGTTCACTGAAGTAGAATGGAAAAAATCGAATGCAACTACCCAAGAACTAGTCTGTAACTGTCGTTCGAAATCAGTTTTGCGCAGTGCTAACTGAAACATGGATATCTGACTCATACAGAGTCCGTTTTGGCTCCACAAGTAGTCAAAATGTTTATGACGACCAGATGCTTCAAAGGATTCTTTCATAGGGAGCTTTTGGAGAACTTTTCTTAAGGAGTTCGTTCAGAAACTTGTACAGAAACTTTCTTAATGAGCACTAGGCAAACGCATTTCGAGAACATACACAAAGTCCCAGCTATGGACCTGGTGCATCATCATAACCGAGGTCTCTTGGATTTCCCTACAAGTAATTGGATCTCATATGGAGATGTTTACCGAAGTAGAATGGAAAAATTCGAATGCAACTACACAAGAACTAGTCTGTAAGTGTCATTCGGAATCAGTTTTGCGCATTGGTAACTGAAACATGGATATCTGACTCATACAGAGTCTGTTTTGGCTCCACAAGTAGTCAAAACGTTTGTGAAGACCAGATGATTCAAAGGATTCTTTCATAGGGAACTTTTGGAGAACTTTTCTTCAGGAGTTCGTTCAGAAACTTGTACAGAAACTTTCTTAATGAGCACTCGGCAAACGCATTTCGAGAACATACACAAAGTCCCAGCTATGGACTTGTGCATCATCATAAACGAGGTCTCTTGCATTTCCCTACAAGTAATTGGATGTCATATGGAGATGTTTAGTGAAGTAGAATGGAAAAAATCGAATGCAACCACACAAGAACTAGTCTGCAACTGTCGTTTGGAATCAGTTTTGCGCAGTGTTACTTGAAACATGGATATATGACTCATACGGAGTCCGTTTTAGCTCCACAAGTAGGAAAAACGTTTTTGACGACCAGATGAGTCAAAGGATTCTTTCATAGGGAACTTTTGGAGAACTTTTCTTAAGGAGTTCGCTCAGAAACTTGTATAGAAACTTTCTTAATGAGCACTTGGCAAACACATTTCGAGAACATACACAAAGTACCAGCTATGGACCTAGTGCATCATCATAACCGAGGTCTCTTGCATTTCCCTACAAGTAACGGGATCTCATATGTAGATGTTTAGTGAAGTAGAATGGAAAAAATCGAATGCAACTACACAAGAACTAGTCTGTAACTGTCGTTCGGAATCACTTTTGCTTAGTGTTAACTGAAACATGGATATCTGACTCATACGGAGTCCGTTTTGGCTCCACAAGTAGGCAAAACGTTTGTCACGACCATATGCTTCAAAGGATCCTTTCATAGGGAACTTTTGGAGAACTTTTCTTAAGGAGTTCGTTCAGAAACTTGTATAGAAACTTTCTTAATGAGCACTCGGCAAACGCATTTCGAGAACATACACAAAATCCCAGCTATGGACCTAGTGCATCATCATAACCGAGGTCTCTTGCATTTCCCTACAAGTAACGGGATCTCATATGGAGATGTTTAGTGAAGTAGAATGGAAAAAATTGAATGCAACTACACAAGAACTAGTCTGTAACTGTCGTTCGGAATCACTTTTGCTTAGTGTTAACTGAAACATGGATATCTGACTCATACGGAGTCCTTTTTGGCTCCACAAGTAGGCAAAACGTTTGTGACGACCAGGTGCTTCAAAGGATCCTTTCAAAGGGAACTTTTGGAGAACTTTTCTTAAGGAGTTCATTCAGAAACTTGTATAGAAACTTTCTTAATGAGCACTCGACAAACGCATTTCGAGAACATACACAAAGTCCCAGCTATGGACCTAGTGCATCATCGTAACCGAGGTCTCATTGCATTTCTCTAAAGTAGTTGGATCTCATATGGAGATTTTTACTGAAGTAGAATGGTAAATATCGAATGCAACTTCACAAGAACTAGTCTGTAACTCTCATTCGTAATCAGTTTTGCGCAGTGTTAACTGAAACATGGATATCTGACTCGTACGGAGTCTGTTTTGGCTCCACAAGTAGTCAAAACGTTTGTGATGACATGATGCTTCAAAAGATTCTTTCATAGGGAACTTTTGGAGAACTTTTCTTAAGGAGTTCGTTCAAAAACTTGTACAGAAACTTTCTTAATGAGCACTCGGCAAACGCATTTCGAGAACATACACAAAGTCCCAGCTATGGACCTAGTGCATCATCATAACTGAGGTCTCTTGTATTTCCGTACAAGTAATTGGATCTCATATGGAGATGTTTAGTGAAGTAGAATGGAGAAAAATCGAATGCAACTACACAAGAACTAGTCTGTAACTGTCGTTCGGAATTAGTTTTGCGCAGTGTTAACTGAAACATGGATATCTGACTCATAGGGAGTTCGTTTTGGCTCCACATGTAGTCAAAACGTTTGTGACAACCAGATGCTTCAAAGGATTGTTTCATGGGGAACTTTTGGAGAACTTTTCTTAAGGAGTTCATTCGGAAACTTGTATAGAAACTTTCTTAATGAGCACTCGGCAAACGCATTTCGAGAACATACACAAAGTCCCAACTATGGACCTAGTGCATCATCATAACCGAGGTCTCTTGCATTTCCCTACAAGTAATTGGATCTCATATGCCGATGTTTAGTGAAGTAGAATGGACAAAATCAAATGCAACTACACAAGAACTAGTCTGTAACTGTCGTTCGGAATCAGTTTTGCGCAGTGTTAACTGAAACATGGATATCTGACTCATACAGAGTCCGTTTTGGCTCCACATGTTGGCAAAACATTTGTGACGACCAGATGCTTCAAATGATTTTTTCATAGGGAACTTTTCGAGAGCTTTTCTTAAGGAGTTCGTTCAGAGACTTGTATAGAAACTTTCTTAATGAGCACTCGACAAACGCATTTCGAGAACATACACAAAGTACCAGCTATGGACCTAGTGCATCATCATAACGGAGGTATCTTGCATTTCCCTACAAGTAAATGGATCTCAAATGGAGATGTTTAGTGAAGTAGAATGGAAAAAATTGAATGCAACTACACAAGAACTAGTCTGTAACCGTCGTTCAGAATCAGTTATGTGCAGTGTTAACTGAAACATAGATATCTGACTCATACGGAGTCCATTTTGGCTCCACAAGTATTCAAAACATTTGTGATGACCAGATGCTTCAAATGATCTTGCATAGGGAACTTTTGGAGAACTTTTCTTAAGGAGTTCATTCAGACACTTGTATAGAAACTTTCTTAATGAGCACTCGACAAACGCATTTCAAGAACATACACAAATTCCCAGCTATGGACCTAGTGCATCATCATAACCGAGGTCTCTTGCATTTCCCTACAAGTAATTGGATCTCATATGGAGATGTTTAGTGAAGTAGAATGGAAAAAATCGAATGCAACTACACAAGAACTAGTCTGTAACTGTCGTTCGGAATCAGTTATGCGTAGTGTCAACTGAAACATGGATATCTGACTCCTATGGAGTCTGTTTTGGCTCCACAATTAGTCAAAACATTTGTGACGACCAAATGCTTCAAAGGATTCTTTCATAGGGAACTTTTGGAGAACTTTTCTTAAGGAGTTCGTACAGAAACTTGTATAGAAACTTTCTTAATGAGCACTCGACAAACGCATTTCGAGAACAAACACAAACTAACAGCTATGGACCAAGCGTATCATCATAACCGAGGTCTCTTGCATTTCCCTACAAGTAATTGGATCTCATACGGAATTAGTTTTGCGCAGTGTTAACTGAAACATGGACATCTGACTCATACGGAGTCCGTTTTGGCTCCACAAGTAGTCAAAACATTTGTGACGACCAGATGCTTCAAAGGATTCTTTCATAGGGAACTTTTCGAGAACTTTTCTTAAGGAGTTCGTTCAGAAACTTGTATAGAAACTTTCTTAATGAGCACTCGACAAACGCATTTCGAGAACATACACAAAGTCCCAACTACGGACCAAGTGCATCATCATAACCGAGGTCTCTTGCATTTCCCTACAAGTAATTGAATCTAAAATGGAGATGTTTAGTGAAGTAGAGTGGAAAAAATTGAATGCAACTACACAAGAACTAGTCTGTAACTGTCGTTCGGAATCAGTTATGTGCAGTGTTAACTGAATCATGGATATCTGACTCATACGGAGTCCGTTTTGGCTCGACAAGTAGTCAAAACGTTTGTGACGACCAGATGCTTCAAAGGATTCTTTCATAGGGAACTTTTGGAGAACTTTTCTTAAGGAGTTCGTTCAGAAAGTTGTATAGAAACTTTCTTAATGAGCACTAGACAAACGCATTTCGAGAACATACACGAAGTCCCAGCTATGGACCAAGTGCATCATCATAACCGAGGTCTCTTGTATTTCCCTACAAGTAATTGGATCTCATATGGAGATGTTTAGTGAAGTAGAATGGAAAAAATCGAATGCAACTACACAAGAACTAGTCTGTAACTGTCGTTCGGAATTAGTTATGCGTAGTGTTAACTGAAACATGGATATCTGACTCATACGGAGTCCGTTTTGGCTCCACAAGTAGTCAAAACATTTGTGACGACCAGATGCTTCAAAGGATTCTTTCATAGGGAACTTTTGGAGAACTTTTCTTATGGAGTTCGTTCAGAAACTTGTATAGAAACTTTCTTAACGAGCACACGACAAACACATTTTTTTGAATATTTTCGACAAACGCATTTCGAGAACATACACAAAGTCCCAGCTATGGACCAAGTGCATCATCATAACCAAGGTCTCTTGCATTTCCCTACAAGTAATTGGATCTCATATGGAGATGTTTAGTGAAGTAGAATGGAAAAATTGAAAGCAACTACACAAGAACTAGTCTGTAACTGTCGTTCGGAATCAGTTATGCGTAGTGTTAACTGAAACATGGATATCTGACTCATATGAAGTCCGTTTTGGCTCCACAAGTAGTCAAAATGTTTGTGACGACCGGATGCTACAAAGGATTCTTTCATAGGGAACTTTTCGAGAGCTTTTCTTAAGGAGTTCGTTCAGAGACTTGTATAGAAACTTGAAGGAAATATGCCCTAGAGGCAATAATAAAGTTATTATTTATTTCCTTATATCATTATAAATGTTTATTATTCATGCTAGAATTGTATTAATCGAAAACATGATACATGTGTGAATACATAGACAAACAGAGTGTCACTAGTATGCCTCTACTTGACTAGCTCATTGATCAAAGATGGTTATGTTTCCTAGCCATAGACAAAGAGCTATTATTTGATTAACGGGATCACATCATTAGGAGAATGATGTGATTGACTTGACCTATTCCGTTAGCTTAGCACTCGACCGTTTAGTATGTTGCTATTGCTTTCTTCATGACTTATACATGTTCCTATGACTACGAGATTATGCAACTCCCATTTACCGGAGGAACACTTTGTGTGCTACCAAACGTCACAACATAACTGGGTGATTATAAAGGTGCTCTACAGGTGTCTCCGAAGGTACTTGTTGGGTTGGCGGATTTGTCACTCCGATTGTCGGAGAGGTATCTCTGGGCCCACTCGGTAATGCACATCACTTAAGCCTTGCAAGCATTGCAACTAATGAGTTAGTTGCGGGATGATGTATTACGGAACGAGTAAAGAGACTTGCCCGTAACGAGGTTGAACTAGGTATTGAGATACCGACGATCGAATCTCGGGCAAGTAACATACCGATGACAAAGGGAACAACGTATGTTGTTATGCGGTTTGACCGATAAAGATCTTCGTAGAATATGTGGGAGCCAATATGAGCATCCAGGTTCCGCTATTGGTTATTGACCGGAGACGTGTCTCGGTCATGTCTACATAGTTCTCGAACCCGTAGGGTCCGCACGCTTAAAGTTCGATGACGATTATATTATGAGTTTATGAGTTTTGATGTACCGAAAGTTGTTCGGAGTCCCGGATGTGATCACGGACATGACGAGGGGCCTCGAAATGGTCGAGACATAAAGATCGATATATTGGACGGCTATATTTGGATACCGGAATGGTTCCGGGTGAGATCGGGATAATACCGGAGCTCCGGGAGGTTATCGGAACCCCACGGGAGGTATATGGGCCTTAATGGGCTTTAGTGGAAAGGAGGGGGAAAGGAGCAAGGGAGGGGTGCACCCCCCAAGCCCAATCCGAATTGGGAGGGGGCCGGCCCCCCTTTCCTTCCTCCCTCCTTCCTCTTCCTTCCCTCTCCCTCTCTAAATAGGAAAAGGAGGAGTCCTACTCCCGATGGGAGTAGGACTCCCCCCTTGGGCGCGCCTCCTCCCCTTGGTTGGCCCTCTCCTCCCCCCCTTTATATACGGAGGAGAGGGGCACCCCATAGACACAACAATTGATCTCTTTGATCTTTTAGCCGTGTGCGGTGCCCCTCTCCACCATAATCCACCTCGGTCATATCGTAGCGGTGCTTAGGCGAAGCCTTGCATCGGTAGAACATCGTCATCGTCACCACGCCGTTGTGCTGACAGAACTCTCCGTCAAAGCTCGGCTGGATCGGAGTTCGAGGGACGTCATCGAGTTGAACGTGTGCTGAACTCGGAGGTGCCGTGCGTTCGGTACTTGATCGGTCGGATCATGAAGACGTACGACTACATCAACCATGTTGTGCTAACGCTTCCACTTTCGGTCTACGATGGTACGTGGACACACTCTCCCCTCTCGTTGCTATGCATCACCATGATCTTGCGTGTGCGTAGGATTTTTTTTGAAATTACTACGTTCCCAACAGTGGCATCCGAGCCTGGTTTTATGCGTTGATGTTATATGCACGAGTAGAACACAAGTGAGTTGTGGGCGATACAAGTCATACTGCTTACCAGCATGTCACACTTTGGTTCGGCGGTATTGTTGGATGAAGCGGCCGGACCGACATTACGCGTACGCTTACGCGAGACTGGTTTTACCGTCGTGCTTTGCACACAGGTGACTAGCGGGTGTCAGTTTCTCCAACTTTAGTTGAACCGAGTGTGGCTACGCCCGGTCCTTGAGAAGGTTAAAACAACACTAACTTGACAAACTATCATTGTGGTTTTGATGCGTAGGTAAGAACGGTTCTTGCTTAGCCCGTAGCAGCCACGTAAAACTTGCAACAACAAAGTATAGGACGTCTAACTTGTTTTTGCAGGGCATGTTGTGATGTGATATGGTCAAGGCATGATGCTATATTTTATTGTATGAGATGATCATGTTTTGTAACCGAGTTATCGGCAACTGGCAGGAGCCATATGGTTGTCGCTTTATTGTATGCAATGCAATCGCCTTGTAATTGCTTTACTTTATCACTAAGCGGTAGCGATAGTCGTAGAAGCAATAGTTGGCGAGACGATAACGATGCTACGATGGAGATCAAGGTGTCGCGCCGGTGACGATGGTGATCATGACGGTGCTTCGGAGATGGAGATCACAAGCACAAGATGATGATGGCCATATCATATCACTTATATTGATTGCATGTGATGTTTATATTTTATGCGTCTTATTTTGCTTTGATTGACGGTAGCATTATAAGATGATCTCTCACGAAATTTCAAGATAAAAGTGTTCTCCCTGAGTATGCACCGTTGCCAAAGTTCGTCATGCCCAGACACCACGTGATGATCGGGTGTGATAAGCTCTACGTCCATCTACAACGGGTGCAAGCCAGTTTTGCACACGCAGAATACTCAGGTTAAACTTGACGAGCCTAGCATATGCAGATATGGCCTTGGAACACTGAGACCGAAAGGTCGAGCGTGAATCATATAGTAGATATGATCAACATAGTGATGTTCACCATTGAAAACTACTCCATTTCACGTGATGATCGGTTATGGTTTAGTTGATTTGGATCACGTGATCACTTAGATGATTAGAGGGATGTCTATCTAAGTGGGAGTTCTTAAGTAATATGATTAATTGAACTTAAATTTATCATGAACTTAGTACCTGATAGTATTTTGCATGTCTATGTTTGTTGTAGATAGATGGCTCGTGCTATTGTTCCATTGAATTTTAATGCATTCCTTGAGAAAGCAAAGTTGAAAGATGATGGTAGCAATTACATGGACTGGGTCCGTAACTTGAGGATTATCCTCATTGCTGCACAGAAGAATTACGTCCTGGAAGCACCGCTAGGTGCCAAACCTGCTGCAGGAGCAACACCAGATGTTATGAACTTCTGGCAGAGCAAAGCTGATGACTACTCGATAGTTCAGTGTGACATGCTTTACGGCTTAGAACCGGGACTTCAACGATGTTTTGAACGTCATGGAGCATATGAGATGTTCCAGGAGTTGAAGTTAATATTTCAAACAAATGCCCGGATTGAGAGATATGAAGTCTCCAATAAGTTCTACAGCTGCAAGATGGAGGAGAATAGTTCAGTCAGTGAGCATATACTCAGAATGTCTGGGTATAGCAATCACTTGATTCAGTTGGGAGTTAATCTTCTGGATGATAGCATCGTTGACAAAATTCTTCAATCACTGCCACCAAGCTACAAGAGCTTCGTGATGAACTATAACATGCAAGGGATGGATAAGATGATTCCCGAGCTCTTCGCAATGCTAAAGGCCGCGGAGGTAGAAATCAAGAAGGAGCATCAAGTGTTGATGGTCAATAAGACCACCAGTTTCAAGAAAAAGGGCAAAGGGAAGAAGAAGGGGAACTTCAAGAAGAACAGCAAACAAGTTGCTGCTCAAGAGAAGAAACCCAAGTCTGGACCTAAGCCTGAGACTGAGTGCTTCTACTGCAAGCAGACTGGTCACTGGAAGCGGAACTGCCCCAAGTATTTGGCGGATAAGAAGGATGGCAAGGTGAAAAAAGGTATATGTGATATACATGTTATTGATGTGTACCTTACCAGAGCTTGCAGTAGCACCTGGGTATTTGATACTGGTTCTGTTGCTAATATTTGCAACTCAAAACAGGGACTACGGATTAAGCGGACACTGGCTAAGGACGAGGTGACGATGCGCGTGGGAAACGGTTCCAAAGTCGATGTGATCGCCGTCGGCACGCTACCTCTACATCTACCTTCGGGATTAGTATTAGAGCTAAATAATTGTTATTTGGTGCCAGCGTTGAGCATGAACATTATATCTGGATCTTGTTTGATGCGAGACGGTTATTCATTTAAATTAGAGAATAATGGTTTTTCTATTTATATGAGTAATATCTTTTATGGTCATGCACCTTTGAAGAGTGGTCTATTTTTGATGAATCTCGATAGTAGTGATACACATATTCATAATGTTGAAGCCAAAAGATGCAGAGTTGATAATGATAGTGCAACTTATTTGGCACTGCCGTTTGGGTCATATTGGTGTAAAGCGCATGAAGAAACTCCATACTGATGGACTTTTGTAATCACTTGATTATGAATCACTTGGTACTTGCGAACCATGCCTCATGGGCAAGATGACTAAAATGCCGTTCTCCAGAACTATGGAGCGAGCAACTAATTTGTTGGAGATCATACATACTGATGTATGTGGTCCAATGAATATTGTGGCTCGCGGCGGGAATCGTTATTTTCTCACCTTCACAGATGATTTAAGCAGATATGGGTATATCTACTTAATGAAACATAAGTATGAAACATTTGAAAAGTTCAAAGAATTTCAGAGTGAAGTTGAAAATCATCGTAACAAGAAAATAAAGTTTCTGCGATCTGATCGTGGAGGAGAATATTTGAGTTAGGAGTTTGGTCTACATTTGAAACAATGCGGAATAGTTTCGCAACTCACGCCACCCGGAACACCACAGCGTAATGGTGTGTCCGAACGTCGTAATCGTACTTTATTAGATATGGTGCGATCTATGATGTCTCTTACTGATTTACCGCTATCGTTTTGGGGTTTTGCTTTAGAAACGGCCGCATTCACGTTAAATAGGGCACCATCAAAATCCGTTGAAACGACGCCTTATGAACTGTGGTTTGGCAAGAAACCAAAGTTGTCGTTTCTTAAAGTTTGGGGCTGCGATGCTTATGTGAAAAAGCTTCAACCTGATAAGCTCGAACCCAAGTCAGAGAAATGTGTCTTCATAGGATACCCAAAGGAAACTGTTGGGTACACCTTCTATCACAGATCTGAAGGCAAGACATTCGTTGCCAAGAATGGATCCTTTCTAGAGAAGGAGTTTCTCTCGAAAGAAGTGAGTGGGAGGAAAGTAGAACTTAATGAGGTAACTGTACCTGCTCCCTTATTGGAAAGTAGTTCATCACAGAAACCGGTTCCTGTGACGTCTATACCAATTAGTGAGGAAGTTAATGATGATGATCATGAAACTTCAGATCAAGTTGTTACTGAACCTCGTAGGTCAACCAAAGTAAGATCCGCACCAGAGTGGTACGGTAATCCTATTCTGGAGGTTATGTTACTGGACCATGACGAACCTACGAACTATGAAGAAGCGATGGTTAGCCCAGATTCCGAAAAATGGCTTGAGGCCATGAAATCTGAGATGGGATCCATGTATGAGAACAAAGTGTGGACTTTGGTTGACTTGCCTGATGATCGGCAGGCCATCGAGAATAAATGGATCTTCAAGAAGAAGACTGACGCTGACGGTAATGTTACTGTCTATAAAGCTTGACTTGTTGCAAAATGTTTTCGACAAGTTCAAGGGATTGACTACGATGAGACTTTCTCACCCGTAGCGATGCTTAAGTCTGTCCGAATCATGTTAGCAATTGCCGCATTTTATGATTATGAAATTTGGCAAATGGATGTCAAAACTGCATTCCTGAATGGATTTCTAGAAGAAGAGTTGTATATGATGCAACCGGAAGGTTTTGTCGATCCAAAGGGAGCTAACAAAGTGTGCAAGCTCCAGCGATCCATTTATGGACTGGTGCAAGCCTCTCGGAGTTGGAATAAACGCTTTGATAGTGTGATAAAAGCATATGGTTTTATACAGACTTTTGAGAAGCCTGTATTTACAAGAAAGTGAGTGGGAGCTCTGTAGCATTTTTGATATTATATGTGGATGGCATATTACTGATTGGAAATGATATAGAATTTCTGGATAGCATAAAGGGATACTTGAATAAGAGTTTTTCAATGAAGGACCTCGGTGAAGCTACTTATATATTGGGCATCAAGATCTATAGAGATAGATCAAGACGCTTAATTGGACTTTCACAAAGCACATACCTTGACAAAGTTTTTAAGAAGTTCAAAATGGATCAAGCAAAGAAAGGGTTCTTGCCTGTGTTACAAGGTGTGAAGTTGAGTAAGACTCAATGCCCGACCACTGCAGAAGATAGAGAGAAGATGAAAGATGTTCCCTATGCTTCAGCCATAGGCTCTATCATGTATGCAATGCTGTGTACCAGACCTGATGTGTGCCTTGCTATTAGTTTAGCAGGGAGGTACCAAAGTAATCCAGGAGTGGATCACTAGACAGCGGTCAAAAACATCCTGAAATACTTGAGAAGGACTAAGGATATGTTTCTCGTTTATGGAGGTGATAAAGAGCTCGTCGTAAATGGTTACGTCGATGCAAGCTTTGACACTGATTCGGACGATTCTAAATCACAAACCAGATACGTGTTTATATTAAACGGTGGAGCTGTCAGTTGGTGCAGTTCTAAACAAAGTGTCGTAGCGGGATCTACATGTGAAGCGGAGTACATAGCTGCTTCGGAAGCAGCAAACGAAGGAGTCTGGATGAAGGAGTTTATATCCGATCTAGGTGTCATACCTAGTGCATCGGGTCCAATGAAAATCTTTTGTGACAATACTGGTGCAATTGCTTTAGCAAAGGAATCCAGATTTCACAAGAGAACCAAACACATCAAGAGACGCTTCAACTCCATCCTGGATCAAGTCCAGGTGGGAGACATAGAGATTTGCAAGATACATACGTATCTGAATGTTGCAGACCCGTTGACTAAGCCTCTTCCACGAGCAAAACATGATCAGCACCAAGGCTCCATGGGTGTTAGAATCATTACTGTGTAATCTAGATTGTTGACTCTAGTGCAAGTGGGAGACTGAAGGAAATATGCCCTAGAGGCAATAATAAAGTTATTATTTATTTTCTTATATCATGATAAATGTTTATTATTCATGCTAGAATTGTATTAACCGGAAACATGATACATGTGTGAATACATAGACAAACAGAGTGTCACTAGTTTGCCTCTACTTGACTAGCTCGTTGATCAAAGATGGTTATGTTTCCTAGCCATAGACAAAGAGCTGTCATTTGATTAGTGGGATCACATCATTAGGAGAATGATGTGATTGACTTGACCCATTCCGTTAGCTTAGCACTCGATCGTTTAGTATGTTGCTATTGCTTTCTTCATGACTTATACATGTTCCTATGACTATGAGATTATGCAACTCCCGTTTACCGGAGGAACACTTTGTGTGCTACCAAACGTCACAACGTAACCGGGTGATTATAAAGGTGCTCTACAGGTGTCTCCGAAGGTACTTGTTGGGTTGGCGTATTTCGAGATTAGGATTTGTCACTCCGATTGTCGGAGAGGTATCTCTGGGCCCACTCGGTAATGCACATCACTTACGCCTTGCAAGCATTGCAACTAATGAGTTAGTTGCGGGATGATGTATTATGGAACAAGTAAAGAGACTTGCCCGTAACGAGATTGCACTAGGTATTGAGATACCGACGATCGAATCTCGGGCAAGTAACATACCGATGACAAAGGGAACAACGTATGTTGTTATGCGGTTTGACCGATAAAGATCTTCGTAGAATATGTGGGAGCCAATATGAGCATCCAGGTTCCGCTATTGGTTATTGACCGGAGACGTGTCTCGGTCATGTCTACATAGTTCTCGAACCCGTAGGGTCCGCACGCTTAAAGTTCGATGACAGTTATATTATGAGTTTATGAGTTTTGATGTACTGAAGGTTGTTCGGAGTCCCGGATGTGATCATGGACATGATGAGGAGTCTCGAAATGGTCGAGACATAAAGATCGATATATTGGACGACTATATTTGGATACCGGAATAGTTCCGGGTGAGATCGGGATAATACGGAGCTCCGGGAGGTTATCAAAACCCCCCGGGAGGTATATGGGCCTTAATGGGCTTTAGTTGAAAGGAGGGGAAAGGAGCAAGGGAGGGGGCGCGCCCCCCCAAGCCCAATCCGAATTGGGAGGGGGGCCGCCCCCCCTTTCCTTCCTCCCTCCTTCCTCTTCCTTCCCTCTCCCTCTCCAAATAGGAAAAGGAGGAGTCCTACTCCCGGTGGGAGTAGGACTCCCCCCTTGGGCACGCCTCCTCCCCTTGGCCGGACCTCTCCTCCCCCCTTTATATAAGGAGGAGAGGGGCACCCCATAGACACAACAATTGATCTCTTTGATCTTTTAGCCGTGTGCGGTGCCCCTCTCCACCATAATCCAGCTCGGTCATATCGTAGCGGTGCTTAGGCGAAGCCCTGCGTCGGTAGAACATCATCATCGTCACCAAGCCGTCGTGCTGACGGAACTCTCCCTCAAAGCTCGGCTGGATCAGAGTTCGAGGGACGTCATCGAGTTGAACGTGTGCTGAACTCGGAGGAGCCATGCGTTCGGTACTTGATCGGTCGGATCGTGAAGACGTACGACTACATCAACCGCGTTGTGCTAACGCTTCCGCTTTCGGTCTACGAGGGTACGTGGACACACTCGCCCCTCTCCTTGCTATGCATCACCATGATCTTGCGTGTGCTTAGGAATTTTTTTTCAAATTACTATGTTCCCCAACAAAACTTTCTTAATGAGCACTCGACAAACGCATTTCGAGAACATACACAAAGTCCCAGCTATGGACCTAGTGCATCATCATAACCTAGGTCTCTTGCATTTCCCTACAAGTAAATGGATCTCAAATGGAGATGTTTAGTGAAGTAGAATGAAAAAAATTGAATGCAACTACACAAGAACTAGTCTGTAACTGTCGTTCGGAACCAGTTATGCACAGTGTTAACTGAAACATGGATATCTGACTCATACGGAGTCCGTTTTGGCTCCACAAGTAGTCAAAACATTTGTGACGACCAGATGCTTCAAATGATTCTTTTATAGGGAACTTTTGGAGAACTTTTCTTAAGGAGTTCGTTCAGAAACTTGTATAGAAACTTTCTTAATGAGCACTCGACAAACGCATTTCAAGAACGTACACAAAGTCCCAGCTATGGACCAAGTGCATCATCATAACCGAGGTCTCTTGCATTTCCCTACAAGTAATTGGATCTCATATGGAGATGTTTAGTGAAGTAGAATG
>NC_057799.1:506682278-506684990 GCF_018294505.1 Triticum aestivum
CTCTTGCATTTCCCTACAAGTAATTGGATCTCATATGGAGATGTTTAGTGAAGTATAATGGAAAAAATCGAATGCAACTACACAAGAACTACTCCGTAACTGTCGTTCAGAATCAATTATGCGCAGTGTTAGCTGAATCATGGATATCTGACTCATACGGAGTCCGTTTTGGCTCCACAAGTAGTAAAAACATTTGTGACGACCAGATGCTTCAAAGGATTCTTTCATAGGGAACTTTTGGAGAACTTTTTCTTAAGGAGTTCGTTCAGAAACTTGTATAGAAACTTCCTTAATGAGCACTCGACAAACGCATTTCGAGAACATACACAAAGTCCCAGCTATGGACCAAGTGCATCATCATAACCGAGGTCTCTTGCATTTCCTACAAGTAATTGGATCTCATATGGAGATGTTTAGTGAAGTAGAATGGAAAAAATCGAATGCAACTACACAAGAACTAGTCTGTAACTGTCGTTCGGAACCAGTTATGCGCAGTGTTAACTGAAACATGGATATCTGACTCATACGGAGTCCGTTTTGGCTCCACAAGTAGTCAAAACGTTTGTGACGACCAGATGCTTCAAAGGATTCTTTCATAGGGAACTTATGGAGAACTTTTCTTAAGGAGTTCGTTCAGAAACTTGTATAGAAACTTTCTTAATGAGCACTCGACAAACGCATTTTTTTGAATATTTTCGACAAACGCATTTCAAGAACATACACAAAGTACCAGCTATGGACCAAGTGCATCATCATAACCGAGGTCTCTTGCATTTCCCTACAAGTAATTGGATCTCATATGGAGATGTTTAGTGAAGTAGAATGGAAAAAATCGAATGCAACTACACAAGAACTACTCTGTAACTGTCGTTCAGAATCAATTATGCGCAGTGTTAAATGAAACATGGATATCTGACTCATACGGAGTCCGTTTTGGCTCCACAATAAGTCAAAACGTTTGTGACGACCAGATGCTTCAAAGGATTCTTTTAGAGGGAACTTTTGGAGAACTTTTCTTAAGGAGTTCGTTCAGAAACTTGTATAGAAACTTTCTTAATGAGCACTCGACAAACGCATTTCAAGAACGTACACAAAGTCTCAGCTATGGACCAAGTGCATCATCATAACCGAGGTCTCTTGCATTTCCCTACAAGTAATTGGATCTCATATGGAGATGTTTAGTGAAGTAGAATGGAAAAAATCGAATGCAACTACACAAGAACTAGTTTGTAACTGTCGTTCCGAATCAGTTTTGCGCAGTGTTAACTGAAACATGGATATCTGACTCATACGGAGTCCGTTTTGGCTCCACAAGTAGTCAAAACGTTTGTGATGACCAGATGCTTGAAAGGATTCTTTCATAGGGAACTTTTGGAGAACTTTTCTTAAGGAGTTCGTTCAGAAACTTGTATAGAAACTTTCTTAATGAGCACTCGACAAACTTATTTCGAGAACATACACAAAGTCCCAGCTATGGACCAAGTGAATCATCATAACCGAGGTCTCTTGCATTTTCCTACAAGTAATTGGATCTCAAATGGAGATGTTTAGTGAAGTAGAATGGAAAAAATTGAATGCAACTACACAAGAACTAGTCCGTAACTGTCCTTCGGAATCAGTTATGTGCAGTGTTAACTGAATCATGGATATCTGACTCATACGGAGTCCGTTTTGGCTCCACAAGTAGTCAAAACGGTTGTGACGACCAGATGCTTCAAAGTATCCTTTCATAGGGAACTTTTGGAGAACTTTTTCTTAAGAAGTTCATTCAGAAACTTGTATAGAAACTTTCTTAATGAGCACTCGACAAACGCATTTCGAGAACATACACAAAGTCCCAGCTATGGACCAAGTGCATCATCATAACCGAGGTCTCTTGAATTTATCTACATGTAATTGGATCTCATATGGAGATGTTTAGTGAAGTAGAATGGAAAAAATCGAATCCAACTACACAAGAACTAGTCTGTAACTGTCGTTCGGAACCAGTTATGCGCAGTGTTAACTGAAACATGGATATCTGACTCATACGGAGTCCGTTTTGGCTCCACAAGTAGTAAAAACGTTTGTGACGACCAGATGCTTCAAAGGATTCTTTCATAGGGAACTTATGGAGAACTTTTCTTAAGGAATTCGTTCAGAAACTTGTATAGAAACTTTCTTAATGAGCACTCGACAAACGCATTTCAAGAACGTACACAAAGTCCCAGCTATGGACCAAGTGCATCATCATAACCGAGGTCTCTTGCATTTCCCTACAAGTAATTGGATCTCATATGGAGATGTTTAGTGAAGTAGAATGGAAAAAATCGAATGCAACTACACAAGAACTAGTTTGTAACTGTCGTTCCGAATCAGTTTTGCGCAGTGTTAACTGAAACATGGATATCTAACTCATACGGAGTCCGTTTTGGCTCCACAAGTAGTCAAAAGGTTTGTGATGACCAGATGATTGAAAGGATTCTTTCATAGGGAACTTTTGGAGAACTTTTCTTAAGGAGTTCGTTCAGAAACTTGTATAGAAACTTTCTTAATGAGCACTCGACAAACTTATTTCGAGAACATACACAAAGTCCCAGCTATGGACCAAGTGAATCGTCATAACCGAGGTCTCTTGCATTTTCCTACAAGTAATTGGATCTCAAATGGAGATGTTTAGTGAAGTAGAATGGAAAAAATTGAATGCAACTACACAAGAACTAGTCCGTAACT
>NC_057799.1:506685512-506691619 GCF_018294505.1 Triticum aestivum
TTAACTGAAACATGGATATCTGACTCATACGGAGTCCGTTTTGGCTCCACAAGTAGTAAAAACGTTTGTGACGACCAGATGCTTCAAAGGATTCTTTCATAGGGAACTTATGGAGAACTTTTCTTAAGGAATTCGTTCAGAAACTTGTATAGAAACTTTCTTAATGAGCACTCGACAAACGCATTTCAAGAACGTACACAAAGTCCCAGCTATGGACCAAGTGCATCATCATAACCGAGGTCTCTTGCATTTCCCTACAAGTAATTGGATCTCATATGGAGATGTTTAGTGAAGTAGAATGGAAAAAATCGAATGCAACTACACAAGAACTAGTTTGTAACTGTCGTTCCGAATCAGTTTTGCGCAGTGTTAACTGAAACATGGATATCTTACTCATACGGAGTCCGTTTTGGCTCCACAAGTAGTCAAAAGGTTTGTGATGACCAGATGATTGAAAGGATTCTTTCATAGGGAACTTTTGGAGAACTTTTCTTAAGGAGTTCGTTCAGAAACTTGTATAGAAACTTTCTTAATGAGCACTCGACAAACTTATTTCGAGAACATACACAAAGTCCCAGCTATGGACCAAGTGCGTCATCATAACCGAGGTCTCTTGAATTTTCCTACAAGTAATTGGATCTCATATGGAGATGTTTAGTGAAGTAGAATGGAAAAAATCGAATGCAACTACACAAGAACTACTCTGTAAATGTCGTTCAGAATCAATTATGCGCAGTGTTAAATGAAACATGGATATCTGACTCATACGGAGTCCGTTTTGGCTCCACAATAAGTCAAAACGTTTGTGACGACCAGATGCTTCAAAGGATTCTTTCAGAGGGAACTTTTGGAGAACTTTTCTCAAGGAGTTCGTTCAGAAACTTGTATAGAAACTTTCTTAATGAGCACTCGACAAACGCATTTCAAGAACGTACACAAAGTCCCAGCTATCGACCAAGTGCATCATCATAACCGAGGTCTCTTGCATATCCCTACAAGTAATTGGATCTCATATGGAGATGTTTAGTGAAGTAGAATGGAAAAAAACGAATGCAACTACACAAGAACTAGTTTGTAAGTATCGTTCCGAATCAGTTTTGCGCAGTGTTAACTGAAACATGGATATCTGACTCATACGGAGTCCGTTTTGGCTCCACAAGTAGTCAAAACGTTTGTGATGACCAGATGCTTGAAAGGATTCTTTCATAGGGAACTTTTGGAGAACTTTTCTTAAGGAGTTCGTACAGAAACTTGTCTAGAAACTTTCTTAATGAGCACTCGACAAACTTATTTCGAGAACATACACAAAGTCCCAGCTATGGACCAAGTGAATCATCATAACCGAGGTCTCTTGCATTTTCCTACAAGTAATAGGATCTCAAATAGAGATGTTTAGTGAAGTAGAATGGAAAAAATTGAATGCAACTACACAAGAACTAGTCCGTAACTGTCCTTCGGAATCAGTTATGTGCAGTGTTAACTGAATCATGGATATCTGACTCATACGGAGTCCGTTTTGGCTCCACAAGTAGTCAAAACGTTTGTGACGACCAGATGCTTCAAAGGATTCTTTCATAGGGAACTATTGGAGAACCTTTTCTTAAGGAGTTCATTCAGAAACTTGTATAGAAACTTTCTTAATGAGCACTCGACAAACGCATTTCGAGAACATACACAAAGTCCCAGCTATGGACCAAGTGCATCATCATAACGGAGGTCTCTTGTGTTTCCCTACAAGTAATTGGATCTCATATGGAGATGTTTAGTGAAGTAGAATGGAAAAAATCGAATGCAACTACACAAGAACTAGTCTGTAACTGTCGTTCGGAACCAGTTATGCGCAGTGTTAACTGAATCATGGATATCTGACTCATACGGAGTCCGTATTGGCTCCACAAGTAGTCAAAATGTTTGTGACGACCAGATGCTTCAAAGGATTCTTTCATAGGGAACTTTTGGAGAACTTTTCTTAAGGAATTCGTTCAGAAACTTGTATAGAAACTTTCTTAATGAGCACTCGACAAACGCATTTCAAGAACGTACACAGTGTCCCAGCTATGGACCAAGTGCATCATCATAACCGAGGTCTCTTGCATTTCCCTACAAGTAATTGGATCTCATATGGAGATGTTTAGTGAAGTAGAATGGAAAAAATCGAATGCAACTACACAAGAACTAGTTTGTAACTGTCGTTCCGAATCAGTTTTGCGCAGTGTTAACTGAAACATGGATATCTGACTCATACGGAGTCCGTTTTGGCTCCACAAGTAGTCAAAAGGTTTGTGATGACCAGATGATTGAAAGGATTCTTTCATAGGGAACTTTTGGAGAACTTTTCTTAAGGAGTTCGTTCAGAAACTTGTATAGAAACTTTCTTAATGAGCACTCGACAAACTTATTTCGAGATCATACACAAAGTCCCAGCTATGGACCAAGTGAATCGTCATAACCGAGGTCTCTTGCATTTTCCTACAAGTAATTGGATCTCAAATGGAGATGTTTAGTGAAGTAGAATGGAAAAAATTGAATGCAACTACACAAGAACTAGTCCGTAACTGTCCTTCGGAATCAGTTATGTGCAGTGTTAACTGAATCATGGATATCTGACTCATACGGAGTCCGTTTTGGCTCCACAAGTAGGCAAAACGGTTGTGACGACCAGATGCTTCAAAGGATCCTTTCATAGGGAACTTTTGGAGAACTTTTTCTTAAGGAGTTCATTCAGAAACTTGTATAGAAACTTTCTTAATGAGCACTCGACAAACGCATTTCGAGAACATACACAAAGTCCCAGCTATGGACCAAGTGCATCATCATAACCGAGGTCTCTTGCATTTCCTACAAGTAATTGGATCTCATATGGAGATGTTTAGTGAAGTAGAATTGAAAAAATCGAATGCAACTACACAAGAATAGTCTGTAACTGTCGTTCGGAACCAGTTATGCGCAGTGTTAACTGAAACATGGATATCTGACTCATACGGAGTCCGTTTTGGCTCCACAAGTAGTAAAAACGTTTGTGACGACCAGATGCTTCAAAGGATTCTTTCATAGGGAACTTATGGAGAACTTTTCTTAAGGAATTCGTTCAGAAACTTGTATAGAAACTTTCTTAATGAGCACTCGACAAACGCATTTCAAGAACGTACACAAAGTCCCAGCTATGGACCAAGTGCATCATCATAACCGAGGTCTCTTGCATTTCCCTACAAGTAATTGGATCTCATATGGAGATGTTTAGTGAAGTAGAATGGAAAAAATCGAATGCAACTACACAAGAACTAGTTTGTAACTGTCGTTCCGAATCAGTTTTGCGCAGTGTTAACTGAAACATGGATATCTGACTCATACGGAGTCCGTTTTGGCTCCACAAGTAGTCAAAATGTTTGTGATGACCAGATGATTGAAAGGATTCTTTCATAGGGAACTTTTGGAGAACTTTTCTTAAGGAGTTCGTTCAGAAACTTGTATAGAAACTTTCTTAATGAGCACTCGACAAACTTATTTCGAGAACATACACAAAGTCCCAGCTATGGACCAAGTGAATCGTCATAACCGAGGTCTCTTGAATTTTCCTACAAGTAATTGGATCTCAAATGGAGATGTTTAGTGAAGTAGAATGGAAAAAATTGAATGCAACTACACAAGAACTAGTCCGTAACTGTCCTTCGGAATCAGTTATGTGCAGTGTTAACTGAATCATGGATATCTGACTCATACGGAGTCCGTTTTGGCTCCACAAGTAGTCAAAACGGTTGTGACGACCAGATGCTTCAAAGGATCATTTCATAGGGAACTTTTGGAGAACTTTTTCTTAAGGAGTTCATTCAGAAACTTGTATAGAAACTTTCTTAATGAGCACTCGACAAACGCATTTCGAGAACATACACAAAGTCCCAGCTATGGACCAAGTGCATCATCATAACCGAGGTCTCTTGCATTTCCTACAAGTAATTGGATCTCATATGGAGATGTTTAGTGAAGTAGAATGGAAAAAATCGAATCCAACTACACAAGAACTAGTCTGTAACTGTCGTTCGGAACCAGTTATGCGCAGTGTTAACTGAAACATGGATATCTGACTCATACGGAGTACGTTTTGGCTCCACAAGTAGTAAAAACGTTTGTGACGACCAGATGCTTCGAAGGATTCTTTTATAGGGAACTTATCGAGAACTTTTCTTAAGGAATTCGTTCAGAAACTTGTATAGAAACTTTCTTAATGAGCACTCGACAAACGCATTTCAAGAACGTACACAAAGTCCCAGCTATGGACCAAATGCATCATCATAACCGAGGTCTCTTGCATTTCCCTACAAGTAATTGGATCTCATATGGAGATGTTTAGTGAAGTAGAATGGAAAAAATCGAATGCAACTACACAAGAACTAGTTTGTAACTGTCGTTCCGAATCAGTTTTGCGCAGTGTTAACTGAAACATGGATATCTGACTCATACGGAGTCCGTTTTGGCTCCACAAGTAGTCAAAAGGTTTGTGATGACCAGATGATTGAAAGGATTCTTTCATAGGGAACTTTTGGAGAACTTTTCTTAAGGAGTTCGTTCAGAAACTTGTATAGAAACTTTCTTAATGAGCACTCGACAAACTTATTTCGAGAACATACACAAAGTCCCAGCTATGGACCAAGTGAATCGTCATAACCGAGGTCTCTTGCATTTTCCTACAAGTAATTGGATCTCAAATGGAGATGTTTAGTGAAGTAGAATGGAAAAAATTGAATGCAACTACACAAGAACTAGTCCGTAACTATCCTTCGGAATCAGTTATGTGCAGTGTTAACTGAATCATGGATATCTGACTCATACGGAGTCCGTTTTGGCTCCACAAGTAGGCAAAACGGTTGTGACGACCAGATGCTTCAAAGGATCCTTTCATAGGGAACTTTTGGAGAACTTTTTCTTAAGGAGTTCATTCAGAAACTTGTATAGAAACTTTCTTAATGAGCACTCGACAAACGCATTTCGAGAACATACACAAAGTCCCAGCTATGGACCAAGTGCATCATCATAACCGAGGTCTCTTGCATTTCCTACAAGTAATTGGATCTCATATGGAGATGTTTTGTGAAGTAGAATTGAAAAAATCGAATGCAACTACACAAGAATAGTCTGTAACTGTCGTTCGGAACCAGTTATGCGCAATATTAACTGAAACATGGATATCTGACTCATACGGAGTCCGTTTTGGCTCCACAAGTAGTAAAAACGTTTGTGACGACCAGATGCTTCAAAGGATTCTTTCATAGGGAACTTATGGAGAACTTTTCTTAAGGAATTCGTTCAGAAACTTGTATAGAAACTTTCTTAATGAGCACTCGACAAACGCATTTCAAGAACGTACACAAAGTCCCAGCTATGGACCAAGTGCATCATCATAACCGAGGTCTCTTGCATTTCCCTACAAGTAATTGGATCTCATATGGAGATGTTTAGTGAAGTAGAATGGAAAAAATCGAATGCAACTACACAAGAACTAGTTTGTAACTGTCGTTCCGAATCAGTTTTGCGCAGTGTTAACTGAAACATGGATATCTTACTCATACGGAGTCCGTTTTGGCTCCACAAGTAGTCAAAAGGTTTGTGATGACCAGATGATTGAAAGGATTCTTTCATAGGGAACTTTTGGAGAACTTTTCTTAAGGAGTTCGTTCAGAAACTTGTATAGAAACTTTCTTAATGAGCACTCGACAAACTTATTTCGAGAACATACACAAAGTCCCAGCTATGGACCAAGTGAATCGTCATAACCGAGGTCTCTTGAATTTTCCTACAAGTAATTGGATCTCAAATGGAGATGTTTAGTGAAGTAGAATGGAAAAAATTGAATGCAACTACACAAGAACTAGTCTGTAACTGTCCTTCGGAATCAGTTATGTGCAGTGTTAACTGAATCATGGATATCTGACTCATACGGAGTCCGTTTTGGCTCCACAAGTAGTCAAAACGGTTGTGACGACCAGATGCTTCAAAGGATCATTTCATAGGGAACTTTTGGAGAACTTTTTCTTAAGGAGTTCATTCAGAAACTTGTATAGAAACTTTCTTAATGAGCACTCGACAAACGCATTTCGAGAACATACACAAAG
>NC_057799.1:506691820-506706129 GCF_018294505.1 Triticum aestivum
TGTTAACTGGAACATGGATATCTGACTCATACGGAGTCCGTTTTGGCTCCACAAGTAGTAAAAACGTTTGTGACGACCAGATGCTTCAAAGGATTCTTTCATAGGGAACTTATGGAGAACTTTTCTTAAGGAGTTCATTCAGAAACTTGTATAGAAACTTTCTTAATGAGCACTCGACAAACGCATTTCAAAAACGTACACAAAGTCCCAGCTATGGACCAAATGCATCATCATAACCGAGGTCTCTTGCATTTCCCTACAAGTAATAGGATCTCATATGGAGATGTTTAGTGAAGTAGAATGGAAAAAATTGAATGCAACTACACAAGAACTAGTCCGTAACTGTCCTTCGGAATCAGTTATGTGCAGTGTTAACTGAATCATGGATATCTGACTCATACGGAGTCCGTTTTGGCTCCACAAGTAGTCAAAACGGTTGTGACGACCAGATGCTTCAAAGGATCATTTCATAGGGAACTTTTGGAGAACTTTTTCTTAAGGAGTTCATTCAGAAACTTGTATAGAAACTTTCTTAATGAGCACTCGACAAACGCATTTCGAGAACATACACAAAGACCAGCTATGGACCAAGTGCATCATCATAATCGAGGTCTCTTGCGTTTCCCTACAAGTAATTGGATCTCATATGGAGATGTTTAGTGAAGTAGAATGGAAAAAATCGAATGCAACTACACAATAACTAGTCTGTAACTGTCGTTCGGAACCAGTTATGCGCAGTGTTAACTGAAACATGGATATCTCACTCATACGGAGTCCGTTTTGGCTCCAAAGGTAGTCAAAACGTTTGTGACGACCAGATGCTTCAAAGGATTCTTTCATAGGGAACTTACGGAGAACTTTTCTTAAGGAGTTCGTTCAGAAACTTGTATAGAAACTTTCTTAATGAGCACTCGACAAACGCATTTCAAGAACGTACACAAAGTCCCAGCTATGGACCAAGTGCATCATCGTAACCGAGGTCTCTTGCATCTCCCTACAAGTAATTGGATCTCATATGGAGATGTTTAGTGAAGTAGAATGGAAAAAATCGAATGCAACTACACAAGAACTAGTTTGCAACTATCGTTCCGAATCAGTTTTGCGCAGTGTTAACTGAAACATGGATATCTGACTCATACGGAGTCCGTTTTGGCTCCACAAGTAGTCAAAACGTTTGTGATGACCAGATGCTTGAAAGGATTCTTTCATAGGGAACTTTTGGAGAACTTTTCTTAAGGAGTTCGTACAGAAACTTGTATAGAAACTTTCTTAATGAGCACTCGACAAACTTATTTCGAGAACATACACAAAGTCCCAGCTATGGACCAAGTGAATCATCATAACCGAGGTCTCTTGCATTTTCCTACAAGTAATTGGATCTCAAATGGAGATGTTTAGTGAAGTAGAATGGAAAAAATTGAATGCAACTACACAAGAACTAGTCCGTAACTGTCCTTCGGAATCAGTTATGTGCAGTGTTAACTGAATCATGGATATCTGACTCATACGGAGTCCGTTTTGGCTCCACAAGTAGTCAAAACGTTTCTGACGACCAGATGCTTCAAAGGATTCTTTCATAGGGAACTTTTGGAGAACTTTTTCTTAAGGAGTTCATTCAGAAACTTGTATAGAAACTTTCGTAATGAGCACTCGACAAACGCATTTCGAGAACATACACAAAGTCCCAGCTATGGACCAAGTGCATCATCATAACCGAGGTCTCTTGTGTTTCCCTACAAGTAATTGGATCTCATATGGAGATGTTTAGTGAAGTAGAATGGAAAAAATCGAATGCAACTACACAAGAACTAGTCTGTAACTGTCGTTCGGAACCAGTTATGCGCAGTGTTAACTGGAACATGGATATCTGACTCATACGGAGTCCGTTTTGGCTCCACAAGTAGTAAAAACGTTTGTGACGACCAGATGCTTCAAAGGATTCTTTCATAGGGAACTTATGGAGAACTTTTCTTAAGGAGTTCATTCAGAAACTTGTATAGAAACTTTCTTAATGAGCACTCGACAAACGCATTTCAAGAACGTACACAAAGTCCCAGCTATGGACCAAGTGCATCATCATAACCGAGGTCTCTTGCATTTCCCTACAAGTAATAGGATCTCATATGGAGATGTTTAGTGAAGTAGAATGGAAAAAATCGAATGCAATTACACAAGAACTATTTGTAACTGTCGTTCCGAATCAGTTTTGCGCAGTGTTAACTGAAACATGGATATCTTACTCATACGGAGTCCGTTTTGGCTCCACAAGTAGTCAAAAGGTTTGTGATGACCAGATGATTGAAATGATTCTTTCATAGGGAACTTTTGGAGAACTTTTCTTAAGGAGTTCGTTCAGAAACTTGTATAGAAACTTTCTTAATGAGCACTCGACAAACTTATTTCGAGAACATACACAAAGTCCCAGCTATGGACCAAGTGAATCGTCATAACCGAGGTCTCTTGCATTTTCCTACAAGTAATTTGATCTCAAATGGAGATGTTTAGTGAAGTAGAATGGAAAAATTGAATGCAACTACACAAGAACTAGTCCGTAACTGTCCTTCGGAATCAGTTATGTGCAGTGTTAACTGAATCATGGATATCTGACTCATACGGAGTCCGTTTTGGCTCCACAAGTAGTCAAAACGGTTGTGACGACCAGATGCTTCAAAGGATCCTTTCATAGGGAACTTTTGGAGAACTTTTTCTTAAGGAGTTCAGTCAGAAACTTGTATAGAAACTTTCTTAATGAGCACTCGACAAACGCATTTCGAGAACATACACAAAGTCCCAGCTATGGACCAAGTGCATCATCATAACCGAGGTCTCTTGCATTTCCTACAAGTAATTGGATCTCATATGGAGATGTTTAGTGAAGTAGAATGGAAAAAATCGAATGCAACTACACAGGAACTAGTCTGTAACTGTCGTTCGGAACCAGTTATGCGCAGTGTTAACTGAAACATGGATATCTGACTCATACGGAGTCCGTTTTGGCTCCACAAGTAGTCAAAACGTTTGTGACGACCAGATGCTTCAAAGGATTCTTTCATAGGGAACTTATGGAGAACTTTTCTTAAGGAGTTCGTTCAGAAACTTTTATAGAAACTTTCTTAATGAGCACTCGACAAACGCATTTTTTTGAATATTTTCGACAAACGCATTTCAAGAACATACACAAAGTACCAGCTATGGACCAAGTGCATCATCATAACCGAGGTCTCTTGCATTTCCCTACAAGTAATTGGATCTCATATGGAGATGTTTAGTGAAGTAGAATGGAAAAAATTGAATGCAACTACACAAGAACTAGTGTGTGTAACTGTCGTTCGGAATCTGTTATGTGCAGTGTTAACTGAAACATGGATATCTAACTCATACGGAGTCCGTTTTGGCCCCACGAGTAGCCAAAACATTTGTGACGAATAGGGAGCTTTTGGAGAACTTTGCTTAAGGAGTTCGTTCACAAACTTGTATAGAAACTTTCTTAATGAGCACTCGACAAACGCATTCCGAGAACATACACAAAGTCCCAGCTATGGACCTAGTGCATCATCATAACCGAGGTCTCTTGCATTTCCATACAAGTAATTGGATCTCATATGGAGATGTTTAGTGAAGTAGAATGGAAAAAACTGAATGCAACTACACAAGAACTAGTCTGTAACTGTCGTTCGGAATCAGTTATGCGCAGTGTTAACTGAAACATGGATATCTGACTCATACGGAGTCTGTTTTGGCTCCACAAGTAGTCAAAACATTTGTCACGACCAGATGCTTCAAAGTATTCTTTCATATGGAACTTTTGGAGAACTTTTCTTAAGGAGTTCGTTCAGAAACTTGTATAGAAACTTTCTTAATGAGCACTCGACAAACGCATTTCGAGAACATACACAAAGTCCCAGCTATGGACCTAGTGCATCATCATAACCGAGGTCTCTTGCATTTATCTACAAGTAATTGGATCTCATATGGAGATGTTTAGTGAAGTATAATGGAAAAAATCGAATGCAACTACACAAGAACTAGTCTGTAACTGTCGTTCGGAATCAGTTTTGCGCAGTGTTAACTGAAACATGGATATCTGACTCATACGGAGTCCGTTTTGGCTCCACAAGTAGTCAAAACATTTGCGATTGTGGCGACCAGACCTCAAACAGTCTGATCTACCGTGCACCAGTGTCATCCCTGGATCAGTAATGCTGACACGCACAGTACAAATGGAGGATTTATAACAGAGTAGCAATCACACTTTTTACAATGAGTATCTCAAGATGGAAATAAGTATGACAAATATGGCTTAAGGCCATCTAAAACGATAACAGCGGAAGACTTGGAAGATAAGTGAGTCCATCAACTCCAACGGCATCACTGAGTATAAGACCACGACCTAAGGCACCTTACTCGTCGTCTGAAAAGTCTGCAACATGAAACGTTGCAGCCCGAAAACGGGTCAGCACATGGAGTATGCTGGCAATGTAACACATAGAGAGTAATGAACATAATAATGCTATACTACATGCATATATGGTTGGTAGAAGGCTCTATGGTTACAGTTTTGCAAAAAGCCAATTTTTCCCTACTGCAAAGGAATAAATTTTATTTAACTATCATGGTGGTTGTTAAACATTAAGAATGGTTGACAGCATCCTCAATCCCAATTAAGTATCATCATTAACCCAACAAAATTAATTAAAGTAACATGATGAGATTCACATGATAATCCAAGTACTAGATACTCAAGATGTCCATAACCGGGGACACGGCTAACCATGATTATTTTATGCACTCTGCAGAGGTTTGTGCACTTTTCCCCACAAGACTCGATCTCCCCTGTTGGGATTCTCGCACTTCATGGTGTTTGAGAAACGGATGACCGAGACACAGTCTTTCAGAAGCGTTAACTCTCTACTCCGGGTAGACAGTACCACCTACATCCCCTACATCTGCTAGTCTACCTCTTCAAGAGCTCACACAACCTACTCAACTATGCTAGAGCCCATAATAGCTTGCGGCTGCACACGGAAGTTTCTAGCATGAATAATCTCATGATCCCTTTGAACCTGGGTGGCGGTCCAAAAGAAAACAGGCAATCCTGGAATACCCAGGTACCTCAATCCACCCAGATGTGAGTTTTAGTTGCCACCTTAAGGTTAACCATTAATTAACAATCTCACATCTGTCATGGTAACACTCAAACCCAATCCACGTCTACTAGCATAGCAATATAAGCAAACGTAGGAGTTACTCCCGAAGGTTTGATAATAAACAGGTAATAGGTACTACCTCAACTACTTCCCAATTCCCACAGTTTAATTAGATCCTAACCATGCAATGTTTGAGGATTGGTCTAATGCAATAAAACTGGGTAGTAAAAGAGGTATGATCAAAGTGTTACTTGCCTTGCTGATGATCCGTGAAACCTAGAGATTCGAAGTAGCAAGCGGCGCACTCCAGGTACTCTATCGCAAACAAACAAGCAAACAATAAGCACTCATCTAATGCACAGGTAAAACTCAAATAAAGATCTAACCAGAAAGTTCAACTTAATAACTCCGGTTTGCAAAAAGAATCGAATCAAACGAAGCAACGGAAGTCAAACGGCGAAAGAAACAAGCTTCATTTAGTAATTTGGATCTAAGTCAAATTTTGCAGTAGCAAAAACTTGTTTGAATAGGTTAAACGGAAAGAGAATTTCGAGACGAAACTCTAGGCGCTTGAATCGCCTGATTCCGATAAACGAGCTAAAAGATAAACCAGAACGAAAATCTAATAAGAAATCACGGTCTGGAATAATCGCGGAAAATCCGACGAAAAAGAAAACTGACGAACAGTTAAACGAACGGACGTTCGTTAGCTGCGACAAACCGACGAACACGTTCGTTAAAACGAACGGATTGGTGAACGTTCACTAATTAACTAAACCGAAGAAAAAAAGATCTATTAAAAAAATCTAGGGTTTCGAAAAAAACCGAACGGTTTAAAAAAAACGGCACGGCGGCTCGGCTACCTCGGTCCGGCGGAACTCCGGCGGGGTCAGGACAGGGCTCCGGCGGGTTCGGGGGAGGGCGGCGAGGGCGGCGGGGCTCTGACGTCGTCGGGGGCGGCGAGGGGCGACGAGAGCGGCGGCGTACGGGGCTTCCCGAGGCGGCGGCACCGGGCTCCTGCTCCGGCGGGTCCTCTCGGCGGCGGGGCGGCTTCGGGTCGGGGCGGGGGTGAGGAGAGGGGCGGCGGGGGGGAGTATTTAAGGAGGGGGGTGCTGCCTTGGGGAAGGGGCAAGGGGCGGCGGCGACGAGCGGGACTCGGGGCGGCGGCGGTCTCCTTCTCGGTCTCCAGGAGGGAGACGAGGCGCGGGGCTGGGCTGGGCTGGGCTGGGCCATCGGCTGGGTTCCGGCCCAGTCGGCGCGCTTCGCGAGGTTTTTTTTAAATAATTTCGCCGAACCAAAAACAAATCATAGAAAAATAAATAAAAATCCAAAATTGCCAAAACAAATTTTCACCATCTAATTAAAATAATTAGAACGAGATGAACATTTTCTTGGCCCAAAAATGCAGTTTTGAAAACGTGCAATTTTTCTAATGCAATTAAAATTGCAAATAAAATCCGAATAAAATCAAATATTTGATTTTAATATTTTTCCTCCAATATTTCAATTATTTTGGAGAAGTCATATTTTCTCCTCTCATTTATTTTAATACGAAATATTTTTTGAAGAGAAAAATAATTAAAACAAAAAATCCTTGTTTTATTATTTGATAAAAATCAAATATGAAAACCGCGAAAAATCTCCAACTCTCTCCTAGGGTCCTTGAGTTGCTTAGGATTTCGAGGATTTGCCAAAATGCAATAAAATATGCTATGCAATGATGATCTAATGTATAACATTCCAAATTGAAAATTTGGGGTGTTAGAAACCTACCCCCTTAAGAGGAATCTCGCCCTCGAGATTCGGGTTGGCTAGAAAATAGGTGAGAGTGGTTCTTCCATAGATCTTCCTCTCGCTCCCAGGTGGCTTCGTCCTCGGTATGGTGACTCCACTGAACTTTGCAAAACTTGATAACCTTGCTGCGGGTGACTCGGCTGGCATACTCAAGAATCTTAACTGGTTTCTCCTCATAGGTCAAGTCACTATCCAGCTGAATCGCTTCCAATGGCACCATATCTCTCAGTGGTATCTCAACCATATCTGCGTGGCACTTCTTCAACTAGGAAACGTGAAATACATCATGAACTCCTGACAATCCTTCAGGCAATTCCAGCTTATAAGCAACTTCTCCCATACGCTCCAAAATTTTGTATGGTCCTACAAAACGTGGCGCTAACTTTCCTTTAACTCCAAAGCGCTTAACTCCTCGAAGTGGTGATACTCGTAGGTAAACTCTGTCTCCGACTTCGTGAAGTGTCTCCTTGTGTTTAGAATCCGCATAACTCTTCTGCCTGGAATGGGCTACCTTGAGCCTATCGCGAATCAATTTCACCTTCTGTTCTGATTCCTTAATCAAGTTTGGTCCAAACAACTGGCGGTCTCCAACTTCGTTCCACAACAAGGGTGTTCTGCACCTCCTTCCTTACAAAGCTTCGAAAGGGGCCATCTTCAAACTGGTTTGATAACTGTTGTTGTAAGAAAACTCTGCATACGGCAAATTGTCGTCCCAACTAGATCCATAATCTAGCGCACAAGCTCTCAGCATATCTTCCAAAATCTGATTGACTCTCTCGGTCTGTCCGTCTGTCTGTGGGTGAAAGGCTGTACTGAACTCTAGCCTGGTACCCAAAGTTTCATGTAACTGATTCCAAAACTTCGAAGTAAACTGGGTTCCTCTATCTGATACAATGGTCCTCGGAACTCCATGCAGACATACGATCCTGGTCATGTATATCTTTGCCAACTTAGCACTGGTGTAAGTGGTCTTCACTGGGATGAAATGAGCTACTTTCGTCAAACGATCGATTACAACCCATATTGAGTCATAGCCTGAACAAGTCCTGGGCAGTCCCGTGATAAAATCCATGCCTAGTTTATCCCATTTCCATTCGGGTATCGGCAATGGCTGTAGCAATCCTGCTGGCTTCTGATGCTCTGCCTTCACTCTCTGACATACATCACAAACTGCTACATACTCCGCAATATCCTTCTTCATTCCGGTCCACCAGAAAGTATCCTTCAAATCCAAATACATCTTGGTATTTCCTGGGTGAATCGAATACGGTGAATCATGGGCCTCTTACAAGATCAACTTCCTGATCTCCGGATCATTGGGCACATAAACGCGGTCCTCAAACCATAAGGTATCGTGCTCATCCTCACGAAATCCCTTGGCTTTTCCTTTGCTCATCCTTTTCTTTATCTCGTCAATCTCCTTGTCTGTCCTCTGAGCTGCTCTGATCTTTTCCATCAAGGTAGACTGAATCTCCAACGTTGCTAAATAGCCTCTTGGAACTATCTCCAAACATAGCTCGCGAAGATCCTCGGCTAATAATTTCAGTAACTCTCCGGTCATGAGGGTGTTAACATGGCTCTTGCGGCTCAACGCATCAGCTACTACGTTAGTCTTCCCTGGGTGATAATGCAATCTCATATCATAATCCTTAATGAGCTCCAACCATCTCCTTTGCCTGAGATTCAACTCCTTCTGCGTGAAAATGTACTTCAAACTCTTGTGATCCGTGTACACCTCACAGTGATTTCCGATGAGAAAATGCCTCGATGTCTTCAACGCATGTACTACGGCTGCTAACTCCAAATCATGGGTGGCATAATTCTTCTCATGGGGTTTAAGTTGTCGTGAAGCATATGAAACAACTCTTCCCTCCTGCATTAGCACTGCTCCAAGTCCTCGACCTGAAGCGTCGCAATATACTTCATAATCCTTGCGTTGATCTGGCAGAACCAGCACTGGTGATGTAACCAAACGTTTCTTCAACTCTTGGAAACTAGCTTCACATTCCTCAGTCCAATTGAATTTGGTGTCCTTCTTTAACAGCTCTGTCATGGGCTTAGCAGTCCTCGAGAAATTCTCAATGAACCTTCGGTAGTATCCTGCAAGTCCAAGAAAACTCCGGATCTCTCCAACTAATGTGGGTGATTCCCAGTTTGTCACAGTGTCGACTTTGGTGGGGTCTACTGCTATTCCTTCTCCGGATATAACATGTCCGAGGAATCCAACTTCCTTCAACCAAAACTCACATTTGCTTAACTTGGCGTATAACAGATGTTCTCTGAGCTTCTCAAGTACCAAACGCAAATGCTCCTTATGCTCCTCTTCATTCTTTGAGTAGACCAAAATGTCATCAATGAACACTACGATGAACTTATCCAAAAACTCCATAAACACTTTGTTCATCAGGTTCATGAAATAGGCAGGTGCGTTAGTCAGACCAAATGACATAACGGTATACTCGTATAGCCCATACCTGGTGGTAAAAGCCGTCTTGGGTATATCCTGCTCTCGAATCTTCAACTGATGGTATCCTGATCGTAGATCGATCTTGGAAAATACCTTAGCTCCTTGTAATCGGTCAAACAGATCATTGATCAACGGCAGTGGGTACTTGTTTTGATGGTCACTTCATTCAATCCACGATAATCAACAACCATCCTCAACGATCCATCTTTCTTCTCCACTAGAAGTACGATTGATCCCCAAGGTGACGAACTTGGGCGAATATAGCCTTTATCCAGTAACTCCTTAATCTGCTTCTTAATCTCCTCCAAATCTTTTGCGGGCATTCTGTACGGTCTCTTAGATATTGGCCCTGTGCCTGGCAAAAGCTCAATCAAAAAACTCTGTGTCTCTATCTGGTGGCATGCTTGGCAACTCTTCTGGAAATACATCTGGGTAATCCTTCACCACTGGTACTTCTTCCTGTACAACTCGTGTTAAGGAATTTACTTGAGTCCTCTTCGGCACATGCCGGGGTACATACTTAATCCTTCTCCCTTCTGGGGTGGTAAGAAAAATCGACTTACTGGCGCACTCAATGTTCCCTCCATACTTCGATAACCAATCCATGCCTAATATCACATCCAATCCTTGCGATTCCAGTACTATTAGGTCCGAGGGAAATACGTAGTTACCAATCCTTAATGGTAACCGATCACACCATAAACTAGCCATATACTCTGCTCCTGGCGAGGTTACTAACATGGGTGACCTAAGGGCTTGGGTTGGTAGTTTATACTTATCCACAAATCCCCTTGATATGTATGAATGCGATGCACCAGTATCAAAAAGAACGAGTGCAGTAAATGACTTAACCAAAAACTTACCTATTACTGCATCTGGCTGAGCTTCAACCTCCTCCACGCTAACGTGGTTCACATGTCCTTTGTTGAAAGGGCTCGGCTTCTTCCCAGAGCTTCCATTGCCATTTCCATTCTGGGCTTCAGGACATTCATTGGCATCATGTCCAGTCTTCTGGCACTTAAAGCAAGTGACTTGGCTCAGGTCTCTCTTAGCTGGGGTTGAAGGGTTGGTACGGTTCTGGCCGTTGCTTCCTCCATTCCCATTACCATTCTTGGGGCCATTATGGTTGTGCGAACTACCCCCTCCATGGGTATGCTGAAACTGTCCTCCCGATTTCGGGGTAAAACGTGGCTTCTGCTGAGCTCCAGAATTGTACTTCCCTTGTCCATACTTCCTTTTACAGTTTTCAATCTGCTGCTGCTTCCCTTCAATCATGAGAGCTCTATCTACCAACTCCTGGTAGTTGTTGAAGGTTGCTACCATCAACTGCATGCTCAGCTCATCATTGAGTCCTTCGAGAAACTTCTCCTGCTTGGCTGCATCTGTAGCAACGTCATCTGGAGCATAACGTGCTAACTTACTAAAGTCCTCCACATACTAGCCTACGGTGCATCCTCCTTGGCGTAGGTTGCGAAACTCACGCTTCTTCATAGCCATAGCTCCTGCTGAAACATGGGCAGTACGGAAAGCTTGCTGAAACTGGTCCCATGTGACAGTGTCAATAGGGTATGTGGCTATGTAATTCTCCCACCATGATGCTGCGGGTCCATCAAGCTGATGTGCGGCAAAACGCACTCTCTCCACATCTGTGCATCCTGCAGTGGTCAACTCCCTTCCAACTTTGCGGAGCCAATCATCTGCAACAATCGGCTCGGTGCTGCTGGAAAACACCGGCGGATTTAGCCTCAAGAAATGGGCTAAGTAATCAACAGGTGGTGCTGGTGGGTTGTTGTTGTTGTTGCCTTGGTTCTGTACTAATACTTGCATCAGGGCATTCTGCTGCTGAATCAACTGAGTGATCTCTGGTGAGAAAACAAATCCGGTGTCGCGTCTCGGAGGCATCTGATAGGTTTAGAAAAGATGAGAATTTAGAATAGAATGAGGTCTAGAGAGAAAACACTACCCATATGCACATGAGACAAACACAAACAATAGCACTCAATCAAACAAGGCATACAATCGATCTAACTATCGTTACAAAGTGCTCAGACCATACTATATACATGGGGGAAATACTACTACTGATTATTGTGGTCTACTAGAAACTTTGATCGGTCGAAGACTCCATGATATCTGCTCCAGCTTCATCAACAAAGTCATCTTCACTGGGGTCCGAGTCAGTGTCGTCGATGATGATGTAGTTATCCGGGCAAGTAGAATCGTCATCTTCTCCTCCTGGTGCTGGGTCTCCCATGAATACTCCGATCTTCTTTATCAGGTCGTCATTCTTCTCCAACAACGTGGCGATCTCCTCCTCATATCCATCGCGCGTAGACTTGAGTTCTTCCTCCAACTCCATGATCTTGGTTAATGCCTTCTTCAGATCTAACATGTCTGCGCACATCTGGTTCTCCTGGCGACGAATGTGTTGGTTTTGCTCCTGGATGAAAGCTGCAATTGATCCATCCTTCTTGGTGCTGATCATCTCCCATTGCTTATCTCGGCGTCCACAAATCTGATAAATAGTATCCTTAAGCTCCCTATGGTAGACTTCTCCAATGCATCCCATAGAGATGTGGGCTGCCATGCTCTTCCCTAAACTCCAGGTTGGTGCATAAAAGGAAAACTCTATAGGCTCAGTGACTGGCGTAAACGTCCTTCCTGGAACTTGAACTTGAATCTTCCAGCGCTCCTCTTCTGGTAGTGTGGCTTTGTAGGTCCCGGTGAAGCTTGGTATTCCGATGTTCAGGTACTTAGTGACTTCCTTCAAGTGTCGTCCAAAAGGTGTATCTTCATCCGGTTGCATGAACTTGTTCCTTGCATCCGCCATTCCTAAGAGAGTAGAAAGTGGAGAGGAGTCAGAAATGAGAAGAGAGTAGTGTTCTAGGGTTTAAGCTTAGTGGTCGTGTCCTACAGTCAGCGTGTGCTCTGATACCACCTTTGTAGCGACCAGACCTCAAACCGTCTGATCTACCGTGCACCAGTGTCATCCCTGGATCAGTAATGCTGACACGCACAGTACAAATGGAGGATTTATAACAGAGTAGCAATCACACACTTATTACAACGAGTATCTCAAGAGAGAAATAAGTATGACAAATATGGCTTAAGGCCATCTAAAACGATAACAGCGGAAGACTTGGAAGATAAGTGAGTCAATCAACTCCAACGGCATCACTGAGTATAAGACCACGACCTAAGGCACCTTACTCGTCGTCTGAAAAGTCTGCAACATGAAACGTTGCAGCCCGAAAACGGGTCAGCACATGGAGTATGCTGGCAATGTAACACATAGAGAGTAATGAACATAATAATGCTATACTACATGCATATATGGCTGGTGGAAGGCTCTATGGTTACAGTTTTGCAAAAAGCCAATTTTTCCCTACTGCAAAGGAATAAATTTTATTTAACTATCATGGTGGTTGTTAAACATTGAGAATGGTTGACAGCATCCTCAATCCCAATTAAGTATCATCATTAACCCAACAAAATTAATTAAAGTAACATGATGAGATTCACATGATAATCCAAGTACTAGATACTCAAGATGTCCATAACCGGGGACACGGCTAACCATGATTAGTTTATACACTCTGCAGAGGTTTGTGCACTTTTCCCCACAAGACTCGATCTCCTCCGTTGGGATTCTCGCACTTCATGGTGTTTGAGGAACGGATGACCGAGACACAGTCTTTCAGAAGCGTTAACTCTCTACTCCGGGTAGACAGTACCACCTACATCCCCTACATCTGCTAGTCTACCTCTTCAAGAGCTCACACAACCTACTCAACTATGCTAGAGCCCATAATAGCTTGCGGCTGCACACGGAAGTTTCTAGCATGAATAATCCCATGATCCCTTTGAACCTGGGTGGCGGTCCAAAAGAAAACGGGCAATCCTGGAATACCCAGGCACCTCAATCCACCCAGATGTGAGTTTTAGTTGCCACCTTAAGGTTAACCATTAATTAACAATCTCACATCTGTCATGGTAACACTCAAACCCAATCCACGTCTACTAGCATAGCATAGCAATATAAGCAAACGTAGGAGTAACTCCCGAAGGTTTGATAATAAACAGGTAATAGGTACTACCTCAACTACTTCCCAATTCCCATAGTTTAATTATTTCCTAACCATGCAATGTTTGAGGATTGGTCTAATGCAATAAAACTGGGTAGTAAAAGAGGTATGATCAAAGTGTTACTTGCCTTGCTGATGATCCGTGAAACCTAGAGATTCGAAGTAGCAAGCGGCGCACTCCAGGTACTCTATCACAAACAAACAAGCAAACAATAAGCACTCATCTAATGCACAGGTAAAACTCAAATAAAGATCTAACCAGAAAGTTCCACTTAAGAACTCCGGTTTGCAAAAAGAATCGAATCAAACGAAGCAACGAAAGTCAAACGGCGAAAGAAACAAGCTTCGTTTACTAATCTGGATCTAAGTCAAATTTTACAGTAGCAAAAACTTGTTTGAATAGGTTAAACGGAAAGAGAATTTCGAGACAAAACTCTAGGCGCTTGAATAGCCTGATTCCGATAAGCGAGCTAAAAGATAAACCAGAAGAAAAATCTGATCAGAAATCGCGATCTGGAATAATCGCGGAAAATCCGACGAAAAAGAAAACTGAAGAACAGTTAAACGAACGGACGTTCGTTAGCTGCGACAAACCGACGAACACGTTCGTTAAAACGAAAGGATCGGTGAACGTTCACTAATTAACTAAACCGAAGAAAAAAAACCGATCTATTAAAAAAAATCTAGGGTTTCAAAAAAAATAATAAACCGAACGATTTTAAAAAAACCGGCACGGCGGCGGCGGCTCGGCTACCTTGGTCCGGCGGAACTCCGGCGGGGTCGGGACGGGGCTCCGGCGGGTTCGGGGGAGGGCGG
>NC_057799.1:506706522-506710900 GCF_018294505.1 Triticum aestivum
CGGGGCTCGGGCGTCGTCGGGGGCGGCGAGGGGAGACGAGGGTGGCGGCGTACGGGGCTTCCCGAGGCGGCGGCGTCGGGCTCCTGCTCCGGCGGGTCCTCTCGGCGGCGGGGCGGCTTTGGGTCGGGGCGGGGGTGAGGAGAGGGGCGGAGGGGGGAGTATTTAAGGAGGGGGTGCTGCCTTGGGGAAGGCGCGGGGCTGGGCTGGGCCGTCGGCTGGGTTTCGGCCCAGTCGGCGCGCTTTGCGAGTTTTTTTTAAATAATTTCGCCGAACCAAAACAAAAATCGTAGAAAAATAAATAAAAATCCAAAATTGCCAAAACAAATTTCACCGTCTAATTAAAATAATTAGAACGAGATGAACATTTTCTTGGCCCAAAAATGCAGTTTTGAAAACGTGCAATTTTTCTAATGCAATTAAAATTGCAAATAAAATCCGAATAAAATCAAATATTTGATTTTAATATTTTTACTCCAATATTTCAATTATTTTGGAGAAGTCATATTTTCTCCTCTCATTTATTTTAATACGAAATATTTTTCGGAGAGAAAAATATTAAAACCAAAAATCCTCGTTTTATTATTTAATAAAAATCAAATATGAAAACCGCGAAAAATCCCCAACTCTCTCCTAGGGTCCTTGAGTTGCTTAGGATTTCGAGGATTTGCCAAAATGCAATAAAATATGGATATCTGACTCATACAGAGTCCGTTTTGGCTCCACAAGTAGTCAAAACGTTTGTGACGACCACATGCTTCAAAGGATTCTCCACAGGGAGCTTTTGGAGAACTTTTCTTAAGGAGTTCGTTCAGAAACTTGTATAGAAACTTTCTTAATGAGCACTCGACAAACGCATTTCGAGAACATACACAAAGTCCCAGCTATGGACCTAGTGCATCATCATAACCGAGGTCTCTTGCATTTCCCTACAAGTAATTGGATCTCATATGGAGATGTTTAGCGAAGTAGAATGGAAAAAATCGAATGCAACTACACAAGAACTAGTCTGTAACTGTCGTTCGGAATCAGTTTTGCGCAGTGTTAACTGAAACATGGATATGTGACTCATACGGAGTCTATTTTGGCTCCACAAGTAGTCAAAACGTTTGTGACGGCCAGATGCTTCAAAGGATTCGTTTATAGGGACCTTTTGGACAAGTTTTCTTAAGGAGTTCGTTCAGAAACTTGTTTAGAAACTTTCTTAATGAGCACTCGACAAACGCATTTCGAGAACATACACAAAGTCCCAGCTATGGACTGTGACGCCCCCAATTCGACCGTACACTAATCATGCACGCAATGTGTACAATCAAGATCAGGGACTCACGGGAAGATATCACAACACAACTCTACAGCATAAATAAGTCATACAAGCATCATAATACAAGCCAGGGGCCTCGAGGGCTCGAATACAAGTGCTCGATCATAGACGAGTCAGCGGAAGCAACAATATCTGAGTACAGACATAAGTTAAACAAGTTTGCCTTAAGAAGGCTAGCACAAAAGTAGCAACGATCGAAGAGGCAAGGCCTCCTGCCTGGGACCTCCTAACTACTCCTCGAAGCCGAACTCCATGTAGAATCATCCTCGGGATCTCTAGCTCCTGGACTCCAGCATTTGGTTGCGACAACCAGGTATAGAAAGGGGAAAAGAGGGAGAAAAGCAACCGTGAGTACTCATCCAAAGTACTCGCAAGCAAGGAGCTACACTACATATATGCATGGGTATATGTGTAGAGGGTCATATCGATGGACTGAACTGCAGAATGCCAGAATAAGAGGGGGATAGCTAATCCTGTCGAAGACTACGCTTCTGGCCACCTCCATCTTGCAGCATGTAGAAGAGAGTAGATGGTAAGTTCACCAAGTAGCATCGCATAGCATAATCCTACCCGGCGATCCCCTCCTCGTCGCCCTGTTAGAGAGCGATCACCGGGTTATATCTGGCACTTGGAAGGGTGTGTTTTATTAAGTATCCAGTTCTAGTTGTCATAAGGTCAAGGTACAACTCCGGGTCGTCCTTTTACCGAGGGACACGGCTATTCGAATAGATAAACTTCCCTGAAGGGGTGCACCACATAACCCAACACGCTCGATCCCATTTGGCCGGACACACTTTTCTGGGTCATGCCCGGCCGCGGAAGATCAACACGTCGCAGCCCCACCTAGGCTCAACGGAGAGGTCAGCACGCCGGTCTAAATCCTATGCGCGCTGCACACCTGCAGGTTGCGAGGGCGGCCGGAAGCAGACCTAGCCTAGCAGGCGTTCCAGTCCAATCCGGCGCGCGCCGCTCCGTCGCTGACATCAAAAAGAGCTTCGGCTGATCCCACGACGTCGAGTGCCCATAACTGTTCCCGCGTAGTTGGTTAGTGCGTATAGACCAAATGGCCAGACTCAGATCAAATACCAAGATCTTGTTAAGCGTGTTAAGTATCCGCGAACGCCGACCAGGGCCAGGCCCACCTCTCTCCTAGGTGGTCTCAACCTGCCCTGTCGCTCCGCCACAAAGTAACAGTCGGGGGCCGTCAGGAACCCAGGCCCACTTCTACCGGGATGGAGCCACCTGTCCTTTCAGCCTCCTCACCAGAATCACTTGCGGGTACTCAACGAGCCGACCCGACTTTAGTCACCACATGTGTCATGTATATAAAGTATATAGTATATACCCGTGATCACCTCCCGAAGTGATCACGGCCCAGTAGTATAGCATGGCAGACGGACAAGAGAGTAGGGCCACTGATGGAACACTAGCATCCTATTCTAAGCAGTAGGATAGCAGGTAAGGGTAACAACTGTAGCAACAATGACAGGCTATGCAGCAGCATAGGATTAACCGAAAGCGGTAACATGCTACACTACTCTAATGCAAGCTGTATAGAGAAGAATAGGCGATATCTGGTGATCAAGGGGGGGCTTGCCTGGAAGCTCTGGCAAGAAGGGGTCGTCAACACCGTAGTCGTACTGGGTAGCAGCGGCGTCGGTCTCGGTGTCTAACGAGAGAAGAGGGGGAAGAAACAATCAATATAATGCAAACATAAGCATGACGATGGAAGACATGACAATGCGCGGTGCTAGGAGTGCCCTAACACGGTAGGAGGTGTTACCGGGAAAGGGGGGGAAACATCCGGGAAAGTATGCCCGGTGTTTCGCGTTTTCGGACAAATGAACCGGAGGTGAAATGTTGCAGGTTCACTATGCTAGGGACGCGTGGCGGATGAACGGGCTGCGTATCTGGATTCGTCTCGTCGTTCTGAGCAACTTTCATGTACAAAGTTTTTCCATCCGAGCTACGGTTTATTTTATATGATTTTCTAAAGTTTTAAATCATTTTTAGAATTTATTTATTTAATTTAATTTGACATTATCCAGAATAGTGCATGCTGACGTCATCATGACATCAGCATGACGTCAGCAGTCAACAGAGGTGTTAACTGGTCAAACTGACGTGTGGGTCCATTGGGACCCACCTGTCATACTCTGTTTAGGTTAATTAGGATTTAACTAAACTAATTACCGTTCAATTAAACTAACCAGTTAATTAGACTAATTAAACAGGGTTAATTAACTTAATTAATTTAGTTAATTAATTTAGTTAATTAATTTAGTTAAATAATTAATTAAATTCATTTTTTTAATAAAACGTTCTGGGTGTGGGGCCCATCTGTCATAGGCCCTAGGGGCCATAGCGGGTCGGCCAACGGGCGCCGCCCGAACGGGCGAGGGGAAAGCGGGCGACGGGCGAACTGGTGTGGGTGCTCGCACCCGACGCCATGAGAGGCGAGGGCGAGCGCGCCTGGGGGCCTCGGTGGCCGGCGACGACGGGAGCAGCGCCGGGCGCGGGGAGCTGCGGGGAACGCGCGCCGGCGAGACAAGCAGTGGCGGCCTTCGGGAGGCGCGGGGGAGAGGCAGGGCGCACAGGGGAGAGAGGAGAGGGGGAGCTCACAGGGGCGGTGGGGATTCGGGTAGCGGGGGTCGAGGAGGTCGTCGGGGACGACGTGCGGCGAGGAGGCAAACCGGTGGGGAGGCTCCGATGAAGTATATCGACCGTGAGGTCGTGCGGTGGCCGTGGGCGGAGGCGAGGTCGAATGTGGCGAGGTGGCGTGTCGGGGGCGATGGACGACGGCGCGGTGTCGGGGCGACGGCGTCCACAGGAGGACGGGGGAGCGCGGTGGCGGTCCGGGGGCGACGGACGGCGGGATCGGCGATGGGGGCGGTGTCCTCGGATGCGAGCAGATCCGTCGAGGGAGATGGAGATGGCAGCGCGAGGTGGCGGGCGACGGAGCCGGCGAGGGCGACGACGGAGCCGACGAGGGCGGCAACGTGCAGGTCGGGCGCGGCGAGTTCATGCCCCTGATCCAGAATGAGCGGAGAGGGAGAG
>NC_057799.1:506710924-506716676 GCF_018294505.1 Triticum aestivum
GCCCCTGATCCAGAACGAGCGGAGAGGGAGAGGGGATCGGGGCGAGGGGAGTGGGGGGAGCGAGTGGGGCGTCGGTGGGGGTTAGGGTTTCACCGGGTGGGTGGATATGGGATGTGGGGGTGGTCGGTTGGGCCAGTTGGGCCGGCCTGGCTAACAGCTGGGCCAGCTGGCCCAGTGGGGGGGTTCTTTTTTTTCTCTTTTCTTTGTTTTCTCTTGATTTGTTTTTCTTTTTTTATTTTTCTTTTATTTCTTTACTGTTTTCATTTATAGTTTCTATTATTTTAGTTTTATAAAATACCAAGTTAGCACCTAAATTAGTATTACTAATTAGGCCACTGCCATAATTATTTGGGCACACTACTAATTTAGTTATATTATTATAACTTTATAAAAGGCATTAAATTAATTGTTTTGCCCTAAGCTTTGGTTATTTTAGTGAATTTAAATATTATAATAAATGTTGGTTTCTCCACCATTATTACTCATGAATTATTCGGCAACACCCCAACATTTTAGTTTTAATATTTGAAAATATTTTATTGTTTGCTTGATTTTGAATTTGAATTCGAACTGGTTTCGAACTAACGCGAGATTAGCAACAGTAATCGAGGTGATGTGGCATCATTAACGTGGGATTACTGTAGCTTGATTATCCGGGCGTCACAATTCTCCTGCACTACAAGAAATCTCATCCCGAGATTTAAGCGGTGGAGTAAGGGGGGAAAGGTGCTGGTAGCGAAAAACCTAACGAGTCTTCTCGGTCTTGGCTGCCCTTTCGAAGAGGTTGATCCCTTTCGTTGATGTATTCATTTCTCTGCTTCAAGTCATCATGATGAAGTAGGCATCCTTTCTTCGGGATCTTCATCATACTTATGAGTAGGTAATGGGGCAGATCGGCACCGACAGAATGCTATAAGGGTAGTAATCTGGGATTAACCCATGAATGAGCATATGAGTACCTCTCGAGCTAAACAAATAAAACACATCAAGGGTAAATTTTGAAGGTACAGTAAGAAGTTTCAAGCAGCTAGGCAATCGTTCAATGCCTAGTCAGAAGGTGAAAGGGTTTCAAAGCAAAGGAATAATTTTTGTGTCCGAAACAAGAATTGATGATCTCATCGGAAGGTGGCTCATGAATTACATACGAGTCCACGCGGGAGGAATAACTTTGGGAACAGGGGTGTACAAGAGAGTCAGGTTTCGATCCTGTGGAACTGTGGGTTATGGGCCCACCATGTGGTTTAAAAGTAGGAAGGGCGGTGACTTCTTGCACGATCATGTATGTAAGGCATGTCAGAGGGTAGCCTGTCAGTTATGTTGGCAACAACGTCGGTACCAAGGGCAAGGGACGAAGAGAACCACTTTCCTGCTCGTTGAACGAGGCGGACCAATAGGCAAAGTTCTCGTCCATCGGTGGTTACCAGAATGTCATCAACAATAGTAACAGGGTCTTACTGACGAGGTTGTACGATGAGGTGTTTACATAAGCAGGAGAATATTACTGCTTAGATCATATAGACCACAAGAAAGGTTAAAGAAGACAATGGAATGGAAAATAAGATTATCAGGTTTAAACAGAACAATGGAAAGGAAAATGTGTTTAAACACATATTTCAGGGGTATATCCTTCCCAAGGACAATGGTTAGAAGAGAACCATTTAGGTTAGGGAAGAGGAAGTTCATGACATTACCCAAACAACTGTGTTTGAATAATTGATAACAAAAATTTAGCATTGTGCTTCAAATGTTTTTATTGAAGATCGGAGTACCACATATGCTTCGAGATAGCATTGACATGGTATTCAAGCAAAGGTCGGGCTTCGGATACACGAAGGATCCATCAGGATAAACTTATTACACAAGGCATTCAATTTCCTCATGAAAAAATGGTTAACCTTGTTAAAAAGGAAACTATAACAATAGGGCCTCCGGCCAGGTGTGCTAGGCACGACATCACCTTACCGGGTCACATAAAGACCATTGTTATAACTCTTGGAATTATATCCCAACCATCATATCTAACCGAGATTCAGATCTGATTGGTGTCAGGGTATCTCAGACTCAGGATGCCTGAGAAGAAAAGGCGTGACACAATTTGACGAGATGACATTGTAAGATTCTCGGGAAATGAACTATGAGAGCGAGTTCCGAACAAGGGTTCATCATTAAACCAAGGAGAGGATGAGGGGGTGGCTGATGGACTCAGCGACAATTCCTCGAGATTTCCAAAAACATGGATTTCCACAATCATATGAACAAGGAGATAACATTTGTCAGATCAAATGATATAATGATGTATGCCTGAGGAAAACATACGCAAGTAAACATTGGTTGAAAGGTACACCCGAAATATGGGTTGGGTTGCACGATCAATGTCAGAATGTTGATCCAATAATCAATAGTCTAAGAATGAACAGCCGACCATTAACTTCAATGCAACAGGGTTGCTTGAATTACGGAGTCCAAGCTGCATCGTTCACTTGTCGATATTCCCGGTTAGGCAATACGGGGATCAAGAAAGAATGGTGCTTGTGAGAAGTATCATTACACCAAGAATTCTTAAGATGTGGAGCAATCCTCACAACATCCTTGCCATAAAAGACAGTAATACTTCAAGGTAGAACATAACATAATTCGGATAACAAGGAACTCAAGGTATAACACAAAACAAGAACAAGTTTTGTGTTGGAGGGAATGCAAGAATGTTGTCGATGTTAATACCAATCATCGAGGGGAAAGGATGGTATTTCTCATCAAGAATTCGATAGATATCTTGGAAGACCACAGAATGTTGATGATGATCCTGACACATTTGTCAAGAGGTTTCGAGAAGATGTAACTGATCGGCGATGACATCAAGTCAACGAAATGATGAAGCAAAAGGTTATTGGAATCATGGGTACGACACAAACTTGAAATCAAGCTTGTTGTTCAAGGAAGAATGATATGACGAGGAAGATCGACGTAAGATTAGCTCACTATCGAAATTTGTGCGCTGGGAAGGTCCAGGTAGCACAATTAAATTCGGCATGATAATGACATAGCCGAGCAGGCTAGGAATGACTTGAAGGATTATTAAACTCGTAAGCAACAAAAAATACTTAGAGTTATTGAATCGGAGTGCAGAATTGATTCACTTATCGGTGTCCTTGAGGGGTTCTAACAACTCAGAACCCGTTGGAAAAATTGGAATCGGCAAGAATATTAGTTGATGAAGAACTCATAAGAAGTTAAGTAGTTCCTTGGCATTCTCGAGATACCAGGGGGGTAATACTCGATGACAGACCAAAGTAGAGGTTGGACGGGGGTATTGCTCTGCAGAGGACAAGTGCTTAAACTTGCACGAGAAATGGTATTTAAAGGAGAACATAGTCGGAACCACGATTGCAAAAGGATCAATACACAGATACTAGACAATATCATATCAAGGAAATAGTTATTATTACAAGAAGCTTCTATGATAGGATCTACATCGTGTCCATGGGCATGAACACAAAGTTCAAGGTCGACTCCCACTTCTCCAATGCATACCCTTGCATTCACTTCTCGCGTTTGATGAAGTTGCAGTGTTGAAAATTTTTATCTGGCAAAATACCAGAAGAGTATGACTCATGAAAACTTTTGAGTTCACACATACTACAAAAGGCATAGGTTCAACCCATCGGGGCATCGTGGAAACATATACCACAAGCTTCAGGGGTAAATAACTCAAGCTCGATAGTAGAGCATGGGTGACAAAACGAGAGGATACAATTTACTAAAGGCATTATGTATCAGGGAAAGAACTTCCAAAGTGATTGAATATGAAGGACGTTGTCGGATAAAATCCAACAAGGTTCTGACGGTCCATAAAGGATCTGATGTGAGTATCGGCACACAACCAGAGGTAGAATCAATGCAAGGACCTTGGATTATAGAAACAACTAAGTAACTTAGAGCTCAATTGCAAAGGAATTATGATTTACAAAGCGAAGGATCAGAAACAGACGCTCTGATCAAGGATGGATAAGTTCAATAGACATAGGGGCAAAATCAACGACAATTTGATTGGCGAGAACCAGCTCACGTTTCAAATGACGTCTGAGCCGGAAGGATGAATTCTAGGCTCTGATTGAGGATTGCGAGCATTCGCAACAGATTGAATCAACGGACTCAAAATGATAATGACAAGAGATGCCAATAAGATTACGAGACTTAAGATTAATCATAATGCAAGTAAGCAAGAATTTCAAGAGCAAAACGCTCCTGAGGATTTTCGGAAGATCGAATGGTATTTTGAACACTTTTGTGAAATACTTGAATCAACTAGGGATGAGCGGATACTCGGTAAGTGCGAGAATTATCCGTAGGGGTATTCAGGTGACAAAGAACAGCAAGGCAGTAAGCTCAAAGGATTCTCGGAACAACAGAGAGAATTTTGGGGTATCTTGTAATAACAAGATCAACTGGGAAACATTGTATGAATGGCGAGTATACGTGGTTATCCATAGGAGTTTATCGATGAAAGGGAATTGCAAAGGTGATGAACACAAGTTCTCGGGTTATTAGCGGAGAGTATCTTCAGGGTCTTCACGTGCAGCAGACGATCATCAGTAATAAGGGGCTCTCCGGGTGAAAGTGATAACGAGATCCTAATGTTAGATTTAGCAAAACTCACTTAACCCGAATAGAAGAGAGATCAGAGTCCCAGAGTATAGACAAGGAGTAAAAGATCCTAATACCACCCAATGGCGACGTGGGCCCGTAAGCCACACAGCCATGTCAGTAAAAGTTTAGCAATGACTAGACTCGACTTCGGCCAAGGAGTGTGGAAAGGGGAATTCCTACAGGCAGTCGGCTCTGATACCAACTTGTGACGCCCCCAATTCGACCGTACACTAATCATGCACGCAAATGTGTACGATCAAGATCAGGGACTCACGGGAAGATATCACAACACAACTCTACAACATAAATAAGTCATACAAGCATCATAATACAAGCCAGGGGCCTCGAGGGCTCGAATACAAGTGCTCGATCATAGACTGTAACATCCCAAATTTTCAATTTGGTATGTTATACATAGATCATCATTGCATATCATATTTTATTGCATTTGACAAATCCTCGATAAATCCTAAGCACCTCAAGGACCCTCGGAGAGAGTTGGGGATTTTCCCGAAATTTTCATATTTGATTTTCATCAAATAATAAAACGAGGATTTTGGTTTTAATTATTTTTCTCTCCGGAAAATATTTCATTAAAAATAAATGAGAGGAGAAAATATGACTTCTCCAAAACAATTGAAATATTGGAGGAAAAGTGTTAAAATCATTTATTGGATTTTATTCGGAGTTTTGTTTGCAATTTTAATAGCATTAAAAAATATTGCGTGTTTTCAAAAATTTATTTTGTGTCAAAAAAATGTTCACCCTGTTCTAAATATTCTAACTAGACGGGGAAAATTTGTTTTATCTTTTTTGGATTTTTATTTATTTTTCTACGAATTGTTCGGCGGAACGTTTAAAAAAAAACCGCACCCGACCGGGCCGAAACCAAGCCGAGCCGCCGGCCCACCGCCTCGTCTCCTCCCCGCGTACGCAGCGCCGCCGCCGCCGTGTCCGGCTCGGACTCCGCCGGAGCCGGTGCCTTGCCCCCTCCTCCAAGCCGCTGCCCCCCCCTCATATATAGCCCCGCCGCCGCCCCTCCTTCTCACCCCGCCGCCGCCCGCACCTGCCCCGCACCCCGCCGCCGGAGCCGAAGCTCGAGGCC
>NC_057799.1:506717154-506725145 GCF_018294505.1 Triticum aestivum
TTAAAAAAAACCCTAGATCGGTTTTTTTTCGGTTTTGTTATTTTGTGAGCGTTCACCGACTCGTTCGTTTTAACGAACGCGTTTGTCGGATTTTCTCTGCTAACGAACGTCCGTTCTTTAACCGTTCGTCCGTTTTTCTTTTTCGTCGGTTTTTTCCGCGATTATCTCAGATCTCGATTTCTGATCGAATCTTCGTTTCTGTTTAACTTTTCACTCGTTTATCGGAATCTGGCGATTCAAGCGCCTAGGGTTTCGTCTCGAAATTCTCTTTCCGTTTAACCTACTCAAAAAAGTTTTTGCTACTGTAAAATTTGACCTAGATCCAGATTAGTAAATGAAGCTTGTTTCTTTCGCAGTTTGACTTTCGTTGCTTCGTTCGAGTTGATTCTTTTTGCAAACCGGAGTTCTTAAGTTGAACTTTCTGGTTGGATCTTTCATTCGAGTTTTACCTGTGCATTAGATAAGTACTTATTGTTTGCTTGTTTGTTTGCGATAGAGTACCCGGAGTGTGCCGCTTGTTACTTCGAATCGCGAGGTTTCGCGGATCATCAGCAAGGCAAGTAACACTTTGATCATACCCTTCCATACCCAGTTTTATTGCATTAGATTCTATTCCTCAAACATTGCATGATTAGGATCTAATTAAATTGTGGGTATTGGGAAGTAGTTGAGGTAGTACCTATTACCTGTTTCACTTATCAAACCCTTGGGAGTTACTTCTACGTTGCTATTATATTGCCATGCTATGCTCATAGACGTGGATTGGGTTTGAGAGACATTCATGACAGATGTGAGATTGTAATAATGGTTTACTTAAGGTGGCAACTAAAACTCACATCTGGGTGGATTGAGGCACCTGGAGAATCCAGTGTTGTCTGTTTGTATAAGGACCGCCACCCAGGCTCAAAGGGATCATAAGATTATTCATGCTGGAAACTTCCGTGTGCAGCCACAAGCTATTATGGGCTCTAGCATAGCTGAGTAGGTTACATGATCTCTTGAAGAGGTGGGCTAGCAGATGTAGGGGAAAGTAGGTGTACCGGTCCACCCGGAGTAAAGAGTGATTGTTCCTGAAAGACTTTGTCTCGGTCATCCGTTTCTCAAACATCATGCAGTGCGAGAATCAAGCGGAGGCGATCGAGTCTTGTGGGGAAAAGTGCGCAAACCTCTGCAGAGTGTACAAACTAATCATGGTTAGCCGTGTCCCCAGTTATGGACAACTTGAGTATCTAGTACCTGGATTATCATTTGAATCTCATCACCATGTTACTTCTAATTAATTTTGCTGGGTTAATGATGACTTTTTAATTGGGATTGAGAAGCTGTCAACCATCTCAATGTTTCACAACCACCATGATAGTTAAATAAAATTTATTCCTTTGAAGTAGGGAAAAATTGGCTTTTCGCAAAAACTTTAACCATAGAGCTTTCCACCAGCCATATAAGCATGTAGTATAGCATTATTATTGTTCAATATTCTCTATGTGTTACATTGCCAGCATATTCCATGTGCTGACCCGTTTTCGGGCTGCAACGTTTCATGTTGCAGACTTTTCAGACGACGAGTAAGGTGCCTTAGGTCGTGGTCTTATACTCAGTGATGCCGCTGGAGTTGATGGACTCACTTATCTTCCAAGTCTTCCGCTGTTATCATTTTAGATGGCCTTAAGCCATATTTATCATACTTATTCTCTTTGGAGATATTCGATGTAATAAGTGTGTGATTGCTACTCTGTTATAAATCCTCCATTTGTACTGTGCGTGTCAGCATTACTGATCCAGGGATGACACTGGTGCACAGCAGCACAGACCATTTGAGGTCTGGTCGCTACAAAGGTGGTATCAGAGCACACGCTGACTGTAGGACACGACCACTAAGCTTAAGCCCTAGAACACCTCTCTCTTCTTATTTCTGACCCCTCTCCTTCTTTCTACTCTTTTAGGAATGGCGGATGCAAGGAGCAAGTTCATGCAACCAGATGAAGACACGCCTTTTTGTCGACACTTGAAGGAAGTCACTAAGTATTTGAACATAGGAATACCAAGCATCACCGGAACCTACAACGCCACATTACCCGAAGAGGAGAGCTGGAAGATTCAAGTTCACATTCCAGGAAGGACGTTTGTGCCAGTTACTGAACCCATAAGATTGGTTTTCGAAGCACCCACCTGGAGTTTAGGGAAGAGCATGGCCGCCCACATCGCTATGGGACGCATTGGAGAAGTCTACCACCAGGAGCTTAAGGATACAATTTATCAGATTTGTGGACGCCGAGACGCGCAATGGGAGATGATCAGAACCAAGAAGGATGGATCAATCGCAGCTTTCATCCAGGAGCAAAACCAACATATTCGTCGCCAGGAGAACCAGATGTGCACGGACAAGGAAGAACTGAAGAAGGCATTAACCAAGATCAAGGAACTGGAGGAAGAACTCAAGGCTACACGCGAGGATTATATGGAGGAAATCATCGCACTAGTAGGGAAGAATGACGACCTGGAGAAGAAGATTGGAGTATTCATGGGAAATCCAATGCCAAAAGCAAAGGATGATGAATGCACTTGTCCGGATAACTACATCATCATCGACGACACCGACTCGGAACCAAGTGAAGATGACTTTGTTGATGAAGCTGGAGCAGACATCATGGAGTCTTCAACGGATCAGAATTTCTAGTAGCCTACCATATCAGTAGTAGTTTTCCCCCATTTAATAGTATAGTTCAAGCACTTTGTAACGCTAGTTAGATCGATTGTTATGCCTTGTTTGAATTGATTGAGTGATATTGATTGTATTTGTCTCATGAGCATATGGGTAGTGTTTTCTCTCTAGACCTCATTCTATTCTTAACTCATCTTTTCTAACCCATCAGATGCCTCCGAGACGCGACACCGGATTTGTTTTCCCACCGGAGATCACCCAGTTGATTCAGCAACAGAATGCCCTGATGCAAGTGTTAGTGCAGAACCAAGGCAACAACAACAACAACAACAACAACCCACCGCCACCACCACCTGTTGATCACTTAGCCCGTTTCTTAAGGCTAAACCCGCCGGTGTTTTCCAGTAGCACCGAGCCGATTGCTGCAGATGATTGGCTCCGCAAAGTTGGAAGGGAGTTGACCACTGCAGGATGCACAGATACGGAAAGAGTGCGATTTGCCGCACATCAGCTTGATGGACCCGCAGCATCATGGTGGGAGAATTATACAGCCACGCACCCTATTGACACTGTCACATGGGACCAGTTTCAGCAAGCTTTCCGTACAGCTCATGTTTCAGCAGGAGCTATGGCTATGAAGAAGCGTGAGTTTCGCAACCTACGCCAAGGAGGACGCACCGTAGGCCAGTATGTGGAGGATTTCAGTAAGTTAGCACGTTATGCACCAGATGACGTTGCTACAGATGCAGCCAAGCAGGAGAAATTTTTGGAACGACTGAATGATGAACTGAGTATGCAGTTGATGGTAGCAACCTTCAACAACTACCAGGAGCTGGTAGATAGAGCTCTCATGATTGAAGGGAAGCAACAGCAGATTGAAAATCGTAAGAGGAAGTATGGACAAGGGAAGTACAATTCTGGAGCTCAGCAGAAGCCATGATTTGCCCCGAAGCCGGGAGGATAGTTTCAGCATACCCATGGAGGAGGTAGTTCGCACAACCATAATGGCTCCAAGAATGGTAATGGGAATGGAGGAAGCAACGGACAGAACCGCACCAACCCATCCACCCCAGCCAAGAGGGATCTAAGTCACGTTACCTGTTTCAAGTGCCAGAAGACTGGACATTATGCAACTGATTGTCCTGAAGCCCAGAATGGAAATGGCAATGGAAGCTCTGGGAAGAAGCCGAACCCGTTCAACAAAGGACATGTGAACCACGTGAGCGTGGAGGAGGTTGAAGCTCAGCCTGATGCAGTAATAGGTAAGTTTTTGGTTAAGTCATTTATTGCAACCGTTCTTTTCGATACTGGTGCATCGCATTCATACATATCAAGGGGATTTGTGAATAAGTTTAAGCTGTCCACCCAAGTTCTCAAAACCCCTATGTTAGTAACCTCGCCAGGAGCAGAGTATATGGCCAGCCAGGGATGTTTTCAGATACCATTGGCCATTGGTCGGCATGTTTTCCCCTCAGACCTCATAGTTTTGGAGTCGCAAGGTTTGGATGTGATTTTGGGAATGGATTGGCTATCGTTGTATGGAGGAAACATCGATTGTGCCAGCAAGACGATTTTGCTTACCACCCGGAAGGAAAAAGGATCAAGTATGTATCCCGGCATATGCCGAAGAGGACCCAAGTAAATTCCTTATCAGGAGTTGTACAGGAGGAAGTACCAGTGGTGAAGCATTACCCGGATGTATTTCCAGAAGAGTTGCCAGGCATGCCACCAGATAGAGACATTGAGTTCTTGATTGAACTTTTGCCAGGCACAGGGCCAATATCTAAGAGACCGTACCGGATGCCCGCAAAAGATTTGGAGGAAATTAAGAAGCAGATCAAGGAGTTACTGGATAAAGGCTATATTCGCCCAAGTTCGTCACCCTTGGGGATCACCAGTACTTCTAGTGGAGAAGAAAGATGGATCATTGAGGATGGTTGTTGATTACCGTGGATTGAATGAAGTGACCATCAAAAACAAGTACCCACTGCCGATGATAAATGATTTGTTTGACCGCCTACAAGGAGATAAAGTATTTTCCAAGATCAATCTACGATCAGGATACCATCAGTTAAAGATTCGAGAGCAGGACATACCTAAGACGGCATTTACCACCAGATATGGATTGTATGAGTATACCGTTATGTCATTTGGTCTGACTAACGCACCTGCCTATTTTATGAACCTGATGAACAAAGTGTTTATGGAGTTTTTGGATAAGTTCGTCGTGGTGTTCATTGATGATATTTTAGTCTTTTCCAAGAATGAGGAAGAGCATGAGGAGCATTTGCGATTGGTACTTGAGAAGCTCAGAGAACATCAGCTATACGCCAAGTTCAGCAAGTGCGAATTTTGGCTGAAGGAAGTTGGATTCCTTGGACATGTTATTTCTGGAGAAGGAGTAGCAGTAGACCCTGCCAAGGTTGACACAGTGACAAATTGGGAATCACCCACGACAGTTGGAGAAATCCGGAGTTTTCTTGGACTTGCAGGATACTACCGGAGATTCATCGAGAATTTCTCGAAGATTGCTAAGCCCATGACTGAGCTATTGAAGAAGGACACCAAATTCAATTGGACTGAGGAATGTGAGGCTAGTTTCCAAGAGTTGAAGAAAAGATTGGTTACATCACCAGTGTTGATTCTGCCAGATCAACGCAAGGATTATGAAGTTTATTGCGACGCTTCTCGTCGAGGACTTGGAGCAGTGCTTATGCAGGAAGGAAGAGTTGTGTCATATGCTTCACGACAACTAAAACCCCATGAGAAGAATTATGCTACGCATGATTTGGAGTTAGCAGCCGTAGTGCATGCATTGAAGACATGGAGACATTTTCTCATTGGAAACCATTGTGAGGTGTACACGGATCACAAGAGTTTGAAGTATATTTTCACGCAGAAGGAGTTAAATCTCAGACAGAGGAGATGGTTGGAGCTCATTAAGGATTATGATATGAGACTGCATTATCACCCAGGAAAGGCTAACGTAGTAGCAGACGCGTTGAGCCGCAAGAGTCATGTCAACACCCTCATGACAGGAGAGTTACCTCAAGAGTTAGCTGAGGACCTTCGCGAGCTATGTTTGGAGATAGTCCCAAGAGGCTATTTAGCGACACTGGAGATTCAGTCTACCTTGATGGATAAGATCAGAGAAGCCCAGAAGACAGACAAGGAGATTGAAGAGATAAAGGAGAAGATGAGCAAAGGAAAAGCCAAGGGATTTCGTGAGGATGAGCACGATACCTTATGGTTTGAGGACCGCGTATATGTGCCAAATGATCCGGAGATCAGGGAGTTGATTTTGCAAGAAGCCCATGATTCACCGTACTCGATTCACCTAGGAAATACCAAGATGTATTTGGATCTGAAGAATACTTTCTGGTGGACCGGAATGAAGAAGGATATTGCAGAATATGTAGCAGTTTGTGATGTATGTCAGAGAGTGAAGGCAGAACATCAGAAGCCAGCAGGATTGCTACAACCATTGCCGATACCCGAATGGAAGTGGGATAAAATAGGCATGGATTTTATCACAGGATTACCCAGGACTCGTTCAGGCTATGACTCAATATGGGTTGTAGTCGACCGTTTGAGGAAAGTGGCTCATTTCATTCCAGTGAAGACCACTTACACCAGCGCTAAGTTGGCAAAGATATTCATGACCAGGATCGTATGTTTGCATGGAGTTCCGAGGACCATTGTATCAGACAAAGGAACCCAATTTACCTCGAAGTTTTGGAAGCAGTTACATGAAACATTGGGAACCAGGCTAGAATTCAGTACAACTTTTCACCCACAGACAGATGGACAGACCGAGAGAGTCAACCAGATTTTGGAGGACATGTTGAGAGCTTGTGCACTAGATTATGGATCTAGTTGGGACGACAATTTGCCATATGCAGAGTTTTCATATAACAACAGTTATCAGACCAGTTTGAAGATGGCCCCTTTCGAAGCTTTGTACGGAAGGAGGTGTAGAACACCGTTGTTATGGGACGAAGTTGGAGACCATCAGTTGTTTGGACCAGATTTGATTAAGGAGTCTGAACAGAAAGTGAGGTTGATTCGCGATAGGCTCAAGGTAGCCCAGTCCAGGCAGAAGAGTTATGCTGATTCTAAACGAAAGGAGACAGTACACGAAGTCGGAGACCGAGTTTATCTTCGAGTATCACCACTTCGAGGAGTGAAGCGCTTTGGAGTTAAGGGAAAGTTAGCGCCCCGTTTTATCGGACCATACAGAGTTGTGGAACGTATGGGAGAGGTTGCCTACAAGCTGGAATTGCCCGAAGGATTGTCTGGAGTTCATGATGTATTTCACGTCTCCCAGTTGAAGAAGTGCCACGCAGAGATGGCTGAGATACCACTGAGAGATACTGTGCCACTGGAAGCAATTCAACTGGAAAGTGATTTGACCTATGAGGAGAAACCAGTTAAGATTCTTGAGTATGCCAGCCGAGTTACCCGCAGTAAGGTTATCAAGTTTTGCAAAGTCCAGTGGAGTCACCACACGGAAGATGAAGCCACCTGGGAGCGAGAGGAAGATCTACGGAAGGACCACTCCCACCTGTTTTCTAGCCAACCCGAATCTCGAGGGCGAGATTCATCTTAAGGGGGGTAGGTTTGTAACATCCCAAATTTTCAATTTGGTATGCTATCCATAGATCATCATTGCATATCATATTTTATTGCATTTGACAAATCCTCGATAAATCCTAAGCAACTCAAGGACCCTCGGAGAGAGTTGGGGATTTTCCCGAGATTTTCATATTTGATTTTCATCAAATAATAAAACGAGGATTTTGGTTTTAATTATTTTTCTCTCCGGAAAAATATTTCATTAAAAATAAATGAGAGGAGAAAATATGACTTCTCCAAAACAATTGAAATATTGGAGGAAAAGTGTTAAAATCATTTATTGGATTTTATTCGGAGTTTTGTTTGCAATTTTAATTGCATTAAAAAAATATTGCGTGTTTCCAAAAAATTATTTTGTGTCAAAAAAATGTTCACCCTGTTCTAAATATTCTAACTAGACGGGGAAAATTTGTTTTATCGTTTTTGGATTTTTATTTATTTTTCTACGAATTTTTTGGCGGAACGTTTAAAAAAAACGCGCCGCGCCCAACCTGGCCGAAGCCCAGCCGAGCCGCCGGCCCACCGCCTCGTCTCCTCCCCGCGTACGCAGCGCCGCCGCCGCTGTGTCCGGCTCGGACTCCGCCGGAGCCGGTGCCTTGCCCCCTCCTCCAAGCCGCTGCACCCCCCCTCATATATAGCCCCGCCGCCGCCCTTCCTTCTCACCCCGCCGCCGCCCGCACCTGCCCCGCACCCC
>NC_057799.1:506725758-506739299 GCF_018294505.1 Triticum aestivum
GCCCCTCGCCGAAGCCAGCCGAGCCCCGCCGGAGCCGCCCCCGACGAGGTATTGCCTCGCCGCCGTTTTGCCGGTTTTGTTAAAAAACCCGTTCATTTTTTTAAAAAAACCCTAGATCGTTTTTTTCGGTTTTGTTATTTTGTGAGCGTTCACCGACTCGTTCGTTTTAACGAACACGTTCGTCGGATTTTCTCTGCTAACGAACATCCGTTCTTTAACCATTCGTCCGTTTTTCTTTTTCGTCGGATTTTTCCGCGATTATCTCAGATCTCGATTTCTGATCGAATCTTCGTTTCTGTTTAACTTTTCGCTCGTTTATCGGAATCAGGCGATTCAAGCGCCTAGGGTTTCGTCTCGAAATTCTCTTTCCGTTTAACCTACTCAAACAAGTTTTTTCTACTGTAAAATTTGACCTAGATCCAGATTAGTAAACGAAGCTTGTTTCTTTCGCAGTTTGACTTTCGTTATTTCGTTCGAGTTGATTCTTTTTGCCAACCGGAGTTCTTAAGTTGAACTTTTTGGTTGGATCTTTCATTCGAGTTTTACCTGTGCATTAGATAAGTACTTATTGTTTGCTTGTTTATTTGCGATAGAGTACCCGGAGTGTGCCGCTTGTTACTTCGAATCGCTAGGTTTCGCGGATCATCAGCAAGGCAAGTAACACTTTGATCATACCCTTCCATACCCAGTTTTATTTCATTAGATTCTATTCCTCAAACATTGCATGATTAGGATCTAATTAAATTGTGGGTATTGGGAAGTAGTTGAGGTAGTACCTATTACCTGTTTCACTTATCAAACCCTTGGGAGTTACTTCTACGTTGCTATTATATTGCCATGCTATGCTCGTAGACGTGGATTGGGTTTGAGAGACATTCATGACAGATGTGAGATTGTAATAATGGTTTACTTAAGGTGGCAACTAAAACTCACATCTGGGTGGATTGAGGCACCTGGAGAATCCAGTGTTGTCTGTTTGTATAAGGACCGCCACCCAGGCTCAAAGGGATCATAAGATTATTCATGCTGGAAACTTCCGTGTGCAGCCACAAGCTATTATGGGCTCTAGCATAGCTGAGTCGGTTACATGATCTCTTGAAGAGGTGGGCTAGCAGATGTAGGGGAAAGTAGGTGTACCGGTCCACCCGGAGTAAAGAGTGATTGTTCCTGAAAGACTTTGTCTCGGTCATCCGTTTCTCAAACATCATGCAGTGCGAGAATCAAGCGGAGGCGATCGAGTCTTGTGGGGAAAAGTGCGCAAACCTCTGCAGAGTGTACAAACTAATCATGGTTAGCCGTGTCCCCGGTTATGGACAACTTGAGTATCTAGTACCTGGATTATCATTTGAATCTCATCACCATGTTACTTCTAATTAATTTTGCTGGGTTAATGATGACTTTTTAATTGGGATTGACATGCTGTCAACCATCTCAATGTTTCACAACCACCATGATAGTTAAATAAAATTTATTCCTTTGAAGTAGGGAAAAATTGGCTTTTCGCAAAAACTTTAACCATAGAGCTTTCCACCAGCCATATAAGCATGTAGTATAGCATTATTATTGTTCAATATTCTCTATGTGTTACATTGCCAACATATTCCATGTGCTGACCCGTTTTCGGGCTGCAACGTTTCATGTTGCAGACTTTTCAGACGACGAGTAAGGTGCCTTAGGTCGTGGTCTTATACTCAGTGATGCCGCTGGAGTTGATGGACTCACTTATCTTCCAAGTCTTCCGCTGTTATCGTTTTAGATGGCCTTAAGCCATATTTATCATACTTATTCTCTTTGGAGATATTCGATGTAATAAGTGTGTGATGGCTACTCTGTTATAAATCCTCCATTTGTACTATGCGTGTCAGCATTACTGATCCAGGGATGACACTGGTGCACAGCAGCACACACCATTTGAGGTCTGGTCGCTACATAGACGAGTCAGCGGAAGCAACAATATTTGAGTACAGACATAAGTTAAACAAGTTTGCCTTAAGAAGGCTAGCACAAAAGTAGCAACGATCGAAGAGGCAAGGCCTCCTGCCTGGGACCTCCTAACTACTCCTCGAAGCCGAACTCCATGTAGAATCATCCTCGGGATCTCTAGCTCCTGGACTCCAGCATCTGGTTGCGACAACCAGGTATAGAAAGAGGAAAAGAGGGAGAAAAGCAACCATGAGTACTCATCCAAAGTACTCGCAAGCAAGGAGCTACACTACATATATGCATGGGTATATGTGTAAAGGGTCATATCGGTGGACTGAACTGCAGAATGCCAGAATAAGAGGGGGATAGCTAATCCTGTCGAAGACTACGCTTCTGGCCACCTCCATCTTGCAGCATGTAGAAGAGAGTAGATGGTAAGTTCACCAAGTAGCATCGCAGAGCATAATCCTACCCGGCGATCCCCTCCTCGTCGCCCTGTTAGAGAGCGATCACCGGGTTATATCTGGCACTTGGAAGGGTGTGTTTTATTAAGTATCCAGTTCTAGTTGTCATAAGGTCAAGGTACAACTCCGGGTCGTCCTTTTACCGAGGGACACGGCTATTCGAATAGATATACTTCCCTGCAGGGGTGCACCACATAACCCAACACGCTCGATCCCATTTGGCCGGACACACTTTTTTGGGTCATGCCCGGCGGCGGAAGATCAACACGTCGCATCCCCACCTAGGCTCAACAGAGAGGTCAGCACGCCGGTCTAAATCCAATGCGCGCAGGGGTCTGGGCCCATCGCCCATTGCACACCTGCACGTTGCGAGGGCGGCCGGAAGCAGACCTAGCCTAGCAGGCGTTCCAGTCCAATCCGGCGCGCGCCGCTCCGTCGCTGACGTCAAAAAGAGCTTCGGCTGAAACCACGACGTCGAGTGCCCATAACTGTTCCTGCGTAGTTGGTTAGTGCGTATAGACCAAATGGCCAGACTCAGATCAAATACCAAGATCTCGTTAAGCGTCTTAAGTATCCGCGAACGCCGACCAGGGCCAGGCCCACCTCTCTCCTAGGTGGTCTCAACCTGCCCTGTCGCTCCGCCACAAAGTAACAGTCGGGGGCCGTCAGGAACCCAGGCCCACCTCTACCGGGATGGAGCCACCTGTCCTTTCAGCCCCCTCACCAGAATCACTTGCGGGTACTCAACGAGCCGACCCGACTTTAGTCACCACATGTGTCATGTATATAAAGTATATAGTATATACCCGTGATCACCTCCCGAAGTGATCACGGCCAAGTAGTATAGCATGGCAGACGGACAAGAGAGTAGGGCCACTAATGGAACACTAGCATCCAATTCTAAGCAGTAGGATAGCAGGTAAGGGTAACAACTGTAGCAACAATGACAGGCTATGCAGCAGCATAGGATTAACCGAAAGCGGTAACATGCTACACTACTCTAATGCAAGCTGTATAGAGAAGAATAGGCGATATCTGGTGATCAAGGGGGGGGGGATTGCCTAGAAGCTCTGGCAAGAAGGGGTCGTCAACACCGTAGTCGTACTGGGTAGCAGCGGCGTCGGTCTCGGTGTCTAACGAGAGAAGAGGGGGAAGAAGCAATAAATATAATGCAAACATAAGCATGACGATGGAAGACATGACAATGTGCGGTGCTAGGAGTGCCCTAACACGGTAGGAGGTGGTACCGGGAAAGGGGGGGACATCCGGGAAAGTATCCCCGGTGTTTCGCGTTTTCGGACAGATGAACCGGAGGTGAAATGTTGCAGGTTCACTATGCTAGGGACGCGTGGCGGACGAACGGGCTGCGTATCTGGATTCGTCTCGTCGTTCTGAGCAACTTTCATGTACAAAGTTTTTCCATCCGAGCTACGGTTTATTTTATATGATTTTCTAAAGTTTTAAATCATTTTTAGAATTTATTTATTTAATTTAATATAACATTATCCAGAATAGTGCATGCTGACGTCATCATGACATCAGCATGACGTCAGCAGTCAACAGAGGTGTTGACTGGTCAAACTGACGTGTGGGTCCAGTGGGACCCACCTGTCATACTCTGTTTAGGTTAATTAGGATTTAACTAAACTAATTACCGTTCAATTAAACTAACCAGTTAATTAGACTAATTAAACAGGGTTAATTAACTTAATTAATTTAGTTAAATAATTAATTAAATTCATTTTTTTAATAAAACGTTCTGGGCGTGGGGCCCATCTGTCATAGGCCCTAGGGGCCATAGCGGGTCGGCTAACGGGCGCCGCCCGAACGGGCGAGGGGAAAGCGGGCGACGGGCGAACTGGTGTGGGTGCTCGCACCCGACGCCATGAGAGGCGAGGGCGAGCGCGCCTGGGGGCCTCGGTGGCCGGCGACGACGGGAGCAGCGCCGGGCGCGGGGAGCTGCGGGGAACGCGCGCCGACGAGACGAGCAGTGGCGGCCTTCGGGAGGCGCGGGGGAGAGGCAGGGCGCACAGGGGAGAGAGGAGAGGGGGAGCTCACAGGGGCGGTGGTGATTCGGGTAGCGGGGGTCGAGGAGGTCGTCGGGGACGACGTGCGGCGAGGAGGCAAACCGGTGGGGAGGCTCCGATGAAGTATATCGACCGTGAGGTCGTGCGGTGGCCGTGGGCGGAGGCGAGGTCGAATGTGGCGAGGTGGCGTGTCGGGGGCGATGGACGACGGCGCGGTGTCGGGGCGACGGCGTCCACAGGAGGACGGGGGAGCGCGGTGGCGGTCCGGGGGCGACGGACGGCGGGATCGGCGATGGGGGCGGTGTCCTCGGACGCGAGCAGATCAGTCGAGGGAGATGGAGATGGCAGCGCGAGGTGGCGGGCGACGGAGCCGGCGAGGGCGACGACGGAGCCGACGAGGGCGGCAACGTGCACGTCGGGCGCGGCGAGTTCATGCCCCTGATCCAGAACGAGCGGAGAGGGAGAGGGGATCGGGGCGAGGGGAGTGGGGGGAGCGAGTGGGGCGTCGGTGGGGGTTAGGGTTTCACCGGGTGGGTGGATATGGGATGTGGGGGTGGTCGGTTGGGCCAGTTGGGCCGGCCTGGCTAACAGCTGGGCCAGCTGGCCCAGTGGGGGGGTTCTTTTTTTTCTCTTTTCTTTGTTTTCTCTTGATTTGTTTTTCTTTTTTTATTTTTCTTTTATTTCTTTACTGTTTTCATTTATAGTTTCTATTATTTTAGTTTTATAAAATACCAAGTTAGCACCTAAATTAGTATTACTAATTAGGCCACTGCCATAATTATTTGGGCACACTACTAATTTAGTTATATTATTATAACTTTATAAAAGGCATTAAATTAATTGTTTTGCCCTAAGCTTTGGTTATTTTAGTGAATTTAAATATTATAATAAATGTTGGTTTCTCCACCATTATTACTCATGAATTATTCGGCAACACCCCAACATTTTAGTTTTAATATTTGAAAATATTTTATTGTTTGCTTGATTTTGAATTTGAATTCGAACCAGTTTCGAACTAACGCGAGATTAGCAACAGTAATCGAGGTGACGTGGCATCATTAACGTGGGATTACTGTAGCTTGATTATCTGGGCGTCACATGGACCTAGTGCATCATCATAACCGAGGTCTCTTGCATTTCCCTACAAGTAATTGGATCTCATATGGAGATGTTTAGTGAAGTAGAATGGGAAAAATCGAATGCAACTACACAAGAACTAGTCTGTAACTGTCGTTCAGAATCAGTTTTGCGCAGTGTTAACTGAAACATGGATATCTGACTCATACGGAGTCTGTTTTGGCTCCACAAGTAGTCAAAACGTATGTGACGACCAGATGCTTCAAATGATACTTTCATAGGGAACTTTTGGAGAACTTTTCTTAAGGAGTTCGTTCAGAGACTTGTATAGAAACTTTCTTAATGAGAACTCGACAAACGCATTTCGAGAACATACACAAAGTCCCAGCTATGGACCTAGTGCATCATCATAACCGAGGTCTCTTGCATTTCCCTACAAGTAATTGGATCTCATATGGAGACGTTTAGTGAAGTAGAATGGAAAAAATCGACTGCAACTACACAAGAACTAGTCTGTAACTATCGTTCGGAATCAGTTTTGCGCAGTGTTAATTGAAACATGGATATCTGACTCATACGGAGTCTGTTTTGGCTCCACAAGTAGTCAAAACGTATGTGACGACCAGATGCTTCAAAGGATTCTTTCATAGGGAACTTTTGGAGAACTTTTCTTAAGGAGTTCGTTCATAAACTTGTATAGAAACTTTCTTAATGAGCACTCGACAAACGCATTTCGAGAACATACACAAAGTCCCAGCTATGGACCTAGTGCATCATCATAACCTAGGTCTCTTGCATTTCCATACATGTAATTGGATCTCATATGGAGATGTTTAGTGATGTAGAATGGAAAAAATTGAATGCAACTACACAAGAACTAGTCTGTAACTGTCGTTCGGAATCAGTTATGCGCAGTGTTAACTGAAACATGGATATCTGACTCATACGGAGTCTGTTTTGGCTCCACAAGTAGTCAAAACGTTGGTGACGACCAGATGCTTCAAAGGATTCTTTCATAGGGAGATTTTGGAGAACTTTTCTTAAGGAGTTCATTCAGAAACTTGTATAGAAACTTTCTTAATGAGCACTCGACAAACGCATTTCGAGAACATACACAAAGTCCCAGCTATGGACCTAGTGCATCATCATAACTGAGGTCTCTTGCATTTCCCTACAAGTAATTGGATCTCATATGGAGATGTTTAGTGAAGTAGAATGGAAAAAATTGAATGCAACTACACAAGAACTAGTCTGTATTGTCGTTCGGAATCAGTTATGCGCAGTGTTAACTGAAACATGGATATCTGACTCATACGGAGTCTGTTTTGGCTCCACAGGTAGTCAAAACGTTGGTGACGACCATATGCTTCAAAGGATTCTTTCATAGGGAGATTTTGGAGAACTTTTCTTAAGGAGTTCGTTCAGAAACTTGTATAGAAACTTTCTTAATGAGGACTCGACAAACGCATTCCGAGAACATACACAAAGTCCCAGCTATGGACCTAGTGCATCATCATAACCGAGGTCTCTTGCATTTCCCTACAAGTAATTGGATCTCATATGGAGATGTTTAGTGAAGTAGAATGGAAAAAAATGAATGCAACTACACAAGAACTAGTCTGTAACTGTCGTTCGGAATCAGTTTTGCATAGTGTTAACTGAAACATGGATATCTGACTCATACGGACTCCGTTTTGGCTCCACAAGTAGTCAAAATGTTTGTGACGACCAGATGCTTCAAAGGATTCTTTCATATGGAGCTTTTGGAGAACTTTTCTTAAGGAGTTCGTTCGGAAACATGTATAGAAACTTTCTTAATGAGGACTCGACAAACGCATTTCGAGAACATACACAAAGTCCCAACTATGGATCTAGTGCATCATCATAACCGAGGTCTCTTGCATTTCCCTACAAGTAATTGGATCTCATATGGAGATGTTTAGTGAAGTGGACTGGAAAAAATCGACTGCAACTACACAAGAACTAGTCTGTAACTATCGTTCGGAATCAGTTTTGCGCAGTGTTAATTGAAACATGGATATCTGACTCATACGGAGTCCGTTTTTGGCTCCACAAGTAGTCAAAACGTATGTGACGACCAGATGCTTCAAATGATACTTTCATAGGGAACTTTTGGAGAACTTTTCTTAAGGAGTTCGTTCAGAGACTTGTATAGAAACTTTCTTAATGAGAACTCGACAAACGCATTTCGAGAACATACACAAAGTCCCAGCTATGGATCTAGTGCATCATCATAACCGAGGTCTCTTGCATTTCCCTACAAGTAATTGGATCTCATATGGAGACGTTTAGTGAAGTAGAATGGAAAAAATCGACTGCAACTACACAAGAACTAGTCTGTAACTATCGTTCGGAATCAGTTTTGCGCAGTGTTAATTGAAACATGGATATCTGACTCATACGGAGTCCGTTTTGGCTCCACAAGTAGTCAAAACGTATGTGACGACCAGATGCTTCAAAGGATTCTTTCATAGGGAACTTTTGGAGAACTTTTCTTAAGGAGTTCGTTCAGAAACTTGTATAGAAACTTTCTTAATGAGCACTCGACAAACGCATTTCGAGAACATACACAAAGTCCCAGCTATGGACCTAGTGCATCATCATAACCTAGGTCTCTTGCATTTCCATACATGTAATTGGATCTCATATGGATATGTTTAGTGATGTAGAATGGAAAAAATTGAATGCAACTACACAAGAACTAGTCTGTAACTGTCGTTCGGAATCAGTTATGCGCAGTGTTAACTGAAACATGGATATCTGACTCATACGGAGTCTGTTTTGGCTCCACAAGTAGTCAAAACGTTGGTGACGACCAGATGCTTCAAAGGATTCTTTCATAGGGAGATTTTGGAGAACTTTTCTTAAGGAGTTCATTCAGAAACTTGTATAGAAACTTTCTTAATGAGCACTCGACAAACGCATTTCGAGAACATACACAAAGTCCCAGCTATGGACCTAGTGCATCATCATAACTGAGGTCTCTTGCATTTCCCTACAAGTAATTGGATCTCATATGGAGATGTTTAGTGAAGTAGAATGGAAAAAATTGAATGCAACTACACAAGAACTAGTCTGTAAGTGTCGTTCGGAATCAGTTATGCGCAGTGTTAACTGAAACATGGATATCTGACTCATACGGAGTCTGTTTTGGCTCCACAAGTAGTCAAAACGTTGGTGACGACCATATGCTTCAAAGGATTCTTACATAGGGAGATTTTGGAGAACTTTTCTTAAGGAGTTCGTTCAGAAACTTGTATAGAAACTTTCTAAATGAGGACTCAACAAACGCATTCCGAGAACATACACAAAGTCCCAGCTATGGACCTAGTGCATCATCATAACCGAGGTCTCTTGCATTTCCCTACAAGTAATTGGATCTCATATGGAGATGTTTAGTGAAGTAGAATGGAAAAAAATGAATGCAACTACACAAGAACTAGTCTGTAACTGTCGTTCGGAATCAGTTTTGCATAGTGTTAACTGAAACATGGATATCTGACTCATACGGACTCCGTTTTGGCTCCACAAGTAGTCAAAATGTTTGTGACGACCAGATGCTTCAAAGGATTCTTTCATATGGAGCTTTTGGAGAACTTTTCTTAAGGAGTTCGTTCGGAAACATGTATAGAAACTTTCTTAATGAGGACTCGACAAACGCATTTCAAGAACATACACAAAGTCCCAACTATGGATCTAGTGCATCATCATAACCGAGGTCTCTTGCATTTCCCTACAAGTAATTGGATCTCATATGGAGATGTTTAGTGAAGTGGACTGGAAAAAATCGACTGCAACTACACAAGAACTAGTCTGTAACTATCGTTCGGAATCAGTTTTGCGCAGTGTTAATTGAAACATGGATATCTGACTCATACGGAGTCCGTTTTTGGCTCCACAAGTAGTCAAAACGTATGTGATGACCAGATGCTTCAAATGATACTTTCATAGGGAACTTTTGGAGAACTTTTCTTAAGGAGTTCGTTCAGAGACTTGTATAGAAACTTTCTTAATGAGAACTCGACAAACGCATTTCGAGAACATACACAAAGTCCCAGCTATGGATCTAGTGCATCATCATAACCGAGGTCTCTTGAATTTCCCTACAAGTAATTGGATCTCATATGGAGACGTTTAGTGAAGTAGAATGGAAAAAATCGACTGCAACTACACAAGAACTAGTCTGTAACTATCGTTCGGAATCAGTTTTGCGCAGTGTTAATTGAAACATGGATATCTGACTCATACGGAGTCCGTTTTGGCTCCACAAGTAGTCAAAACGTATGTGACGACCAGATGCTTCAAAGGATTCTTTCATAGGGAACTTTTGGAGAACTTTTCTTAAGGAGTTCGTTCAGAAACTTGTATAGAAACTTTCTTAATGAGCACTCGACAAACGCATTTCGAGAACATACACAAAGTCCCAGCTATGGACCTAGTGCATCATCATAACCTAGGTCTCTTGCATTTCCATACATGTAATTGGATCTCATATGGATATGTTTAGTGATGTAGAATGGAAAAAATTGAATGCAACTACACAAGAACTAGTCTGTAACTGTCGTTCGGAATCAGTTATGCGCAGTGTTAACTGAAACATGGATATCTGACTCATACGGAGTCTGTTTTGGCTCCACAAGTAGTCAAAACGTTGGTGACGACCAGATGCTTCAAAGGATTCTTTCATAGGGAGATTTTGGAGAACTTTTCTTAAGGAGTTCATTCAGAAACTTGTATAGAAACTTTCTTAATGAGCACTCGACAAACGCATTTCGAGAACATACACAAAGTCCCAGCTATGGACCTAGTGCATCATCATAACTGAGGTCTCTTGCATTTCCCTACAAGTAATTGGATCTCATATGGAGATGTTTAGTGAAGTAGAATGGAAAAAATTGAATGCAACTACACAAGAACTAGTCTGTATTGTCGTTCGGAATCAGTTATGCGCAGTGTTAACTGAAACATGGATATCTGACTCATACGGAGTCTGTTTTGGCTCCACAGGTAGTCAAAACGTTGGTGACGACCATATGCTTCAAAGGATTCTTTCATAGGGAGATTTTGGAGAACTTTTCTTAAGGAGTTCGTTCAGAAACTTGTATAGAAACTTTCTTAATGAGGACTCGACAAACGCATTCCGAGAACATACACAAAGTCCCAGCTATGGACCTAGTGCATCATCATAACCGAGGTCTCTTGCATTTCCCTACAAGTAATTGGATCTCATATGGAGATGTTTAGTGAAGTAGAATGGAAAAAAATGAATGCAACTACACAAGAACTAGTCTGTAACTGTCGTTCGGAATCAGTTTTGCATAGTGTTAACTGAAACATGGATATCTGACTCATACGGACTCCGTTTTGGCTCCACAAGTAGTCAAAATGTTTGTGACGACCAGATGCTTCAAAGGATTCTTTCATATGGAGCTTTTGGAGAACTTTTCTTAAGGAGTTCGTTCGGAAACATGTATAGAAACTTTCTTAATGAGGACTCGACAAACGCATTTCGAGAACATACACAAAGTCCCAACTATGGATCTAGTGCATCATCATAACCGAGGTCTCTTGCATTTCCCTACAAGTAATTGGATCTCATATGGAGATGTTTAGTGAAGTGGACTGGAAAAAATCGACTGCAACTACACAAGAACTAGTCTGTAACTATCGTTCGGAATCAGTTTTGCGCAGTGTTAATTGAAACATGGATATCTGACTCATACGGAGTCCGTTTTTGGCTCCACAAGTAGTCAAAACGTATGTGACGACCAGATGCTTCAAATGATACTTTCATAGGGAACTTTTGGAGAACTTTTCTTAAGGAGTTCGTTCAGAGACTTGTATAGAAACTTTCTTAATGAGAACTCGACAAACGCATTTCGAGAACATACACAAAGTCCCAGCTATGGATCTAGTGCATCATCATAACCGAGGTCTCTTGCATTTCCCTACAAGTAATTGGATCTCATATGGAGACGTTTAGTGAAGTAGAATGGAAAAAATCGACTGCAACTACACAAGAACTAGTCTGTAACTATCGTTCGGAATCAGTTTTGCGCAGTGTTAATTGAAACATGGATATCTGACTCATACGGAGTCCGTTTTGGCTCCACAAGTAGTCAAAACGTATGTGACGACCAGATGCTTCAAAGGATTCTTTCATAGGGAACTTTTGGAGAACTTTTCTTAAGGAGTTCGTTCAGAAACTTGTATAGAAACTTTCTTAATGAGCACTCGACAAACGCATTTCGAGAACATACACAAAGTCCCAGCTATGGACCTAGTGCATCATCATAACCTAGGTCTCTTGCATTTCCATACATGTAATTGGATCTCATATGGAGATGTTTAGTGATGTAGAATGCAAAAAAATTGAATGCAACTACACAAGAACTAGTCTGTAACTGTCGTTCGGAATCAGTTATGCGCAGTGTTAACTGAAACATGGATATCTGACTCATACGGAGTCTGTTTTGGCTCCACAAGTAGTCAAAACGTTGGTGACCACCAGATGTTTCAAAGGATTCTTTCATAGGGAGATTTTGGAGAACTTTTCTTAAGGAGTTCATTCAGAAACTTGTATAGAAACTTTCTTAATGAGCACTCGACAAACGCATTTCGAGAACATACACAAAGTCCCAGCTATGGACCTAGTGCATCATCATAACCGAGGTCTCTTGCATTTCCCTACAAGTAATTGGATCTCATATGGAGATGTTCAGTGAAGTAGAATGGAAAAAATTGAATGCACCTACACAAGAACTAGTCTGTAACTGTCGTTTGGAATCAGTTATGCGCAGTGTTAACTGAAACATGGATATCTGACTCATACGGAGTCTGTTTTGGCTCCACAAGTAGTCAAAACGTTGGTGACGACCATATGCTTCAAAGGATTCTTTCATAGGGAGATTTTGGAGAACTTTTCTTAAGGAGTTCGTTCAGAAACTTGTATAGAAACTTTCTTAATGAGGACTCGACAAACGCATTCCGAGAACATACACAAAGTCCCAGCTATCGACCTAGTGCATCATCATAACCGAGGTCTCTTGCATTTCCCTACAAGTAATTGAATCTGATATGGAGATGTTTAGTGAAGTAGAATGGAAAAAAAATGAATGCAACTACACAAGAACTAGTCTGTAACTGTCGTTCGGAATCAGTTTTGCATAGTGTTAACTGAAACATGGATATCTGACTCATACGGACTCCGTTTTGGCTCCACAAGTAGTCAAAATGTTTGTGACGACCAGATGCTTCAAAGGATTCTTTCATAGGGAGCTTTTGGAGAACTTTTCTTAAGGAGTTCGTTCAGAAACATGTATAGAAACTTTCTTAATGAGCACTCGACAAACGCATTTCGAGAACATACACAAAGTCCCAACTATGGGCCATGTGCATCATCATAACGGAGGTCTCTTGCATTTCCCTACAAGTAATTGGATATCATATGCAGATGTTTAGTTAAGTAGAATAGAAAAAATCGAATGCAACTACAGAAGAACTTGTCTGTAACTGTCGTTCGGAATCAGTTTTGCGCAGTGTTAACTGAAACATGGATATGTGACTCATACGGAGTCTGTTTTTGCTCCACAAGTTGTGAAAATGTTTGTAACGACCAGATGCTTCAAATGATTCTTTCATAGGGAGCTTTTGGACAACTTCTTAAGGAGTTCGTTCAGAAACTTGTATAGAAACTTTCTTAATCAGCACTCGACAAACACATTTCGAGAACATACACAAAGTCCCAGCTATGGACCTAGTACATCATCATAACCGAGGTCTCTTGCATTTCCCTACAAGTAATTGGATCTCTTATGGAGATGTTTAATGAAGTAGAATGGAAAAAATGAATGCAACTATACAAGAACTAGTTTGTAACTGTCGTTCGGAATCAGTTTTGCGCAGTGTTAACTGAAACATGGATATCTGACTCATACGGAGTCCGTTTTGGCTCCACAAGTAGTCAAAACGTTTGTGACGACCAGATGGTTCAAAGGATTCTTTCATAGGGAACTTTTGGAGAACTTTT
>NC_057799.1:506739309-506739679 GCF_018294505.1 Triticum aestivum
CATTTCCCTACAAGTAATTGGATCTCATATGGAGATGTTTAGTGAAGTGGACTGGAAAAAATCGACTGCAACTACACAAGAACTAGTCTGTAACTATCGTTCGGAATCAGTTTTGCGCAGTGTTAATTGAAACATGGATATCTGACTCATACGGAGTCCGTTTTTGGCTCCACAAGTAGTCAAAACGTATGTGACGACCAGATGCTTCAAATGATACTTTCATAGGGAACTTTTGGAGAACTTTTCTTAAGGAGTTCGTTCAGAGACTTGTATAGAAACTTTCTTAATGAGAACTCGACAAACGCATTTCGAGAACATACACAAAGTCCCAGCTATGGATCTAGTGCATCATCATAACCGAGGTCTCTTG
>NC_057799.1:506739689-506740487 GCF_018294505.1 Triticum aestivum
ATTTCCCTACAAGTAATTGGATCTCATATGGAGACGTTTAGTGAAGTAGAATGGAAAAAATCGACTGCAACTACACAAGAACTAGTCTGTAACTATCGTTCGGAATCAGTTTTGCGCAGTGTTAATTGAAACATGGATATCTGACTCATACGGAGTCCGTTTTGGCTCCACAAGTAGTCAAAACGTATGTGACGACCAGATGCTTCAAAGGATTCTTTCATAGGGAACTTTTGGAGAACTTTTCTTAAGGAGTTCGTTCAGAAACTTGTATAGAAACTTTCTTAATGAGCACTCGACAAACGCATTTCGAGAACATACACAAAGTCCCAGCTATGGACCTAGTGCATCATCATAACCTAGGTCTCTTGCATTTCCATACATGTAATTGGATCTCATATGGATATGTTTAGTGATGTAGAATGGAAAAAATTGAATGCAACTACACAAGAACTAGTCTGTAACTGTCGTTCGGAATCAGTTATGCGCAGTGTTAACTGAAACATGGATATCTGACTCATACGGAGTCTGTTTTGGCTCCACAAGTAGTCAAAACGTTGGTGACGACCAGATGCTTCAAAGGATTCTTTCATAGGGAGATTTTGGAGAACTTTTCTTAAGGAGTTCATTCAGAAACTTGTATAGAAACTTTCTTAATGAGCACTCGACAAACGCATTTCGAGAACATACACAAAGTCCCAGCTATGGACCTAGTGCATCATCATAACTGAGGTCTCTTGCATTTCCCTACAAGTAATTGGATCTCATATGGAGATGTTTAGTGAAGTAGAATGGAAAAAA
>NC_057799.1:506740497-506741464 GCF_018294505.1 Triticum aestivum
GTTCGGAATCAGTTTTGCGCAGTGTTAACTGAAACATGGATATGTGACTCATACGGAGTCTGTTTTGGCTCCACAAGTTGTGAAAATGTTTGTAACGACCAGATGCTTCAAATGATTCTTTCATAGGGAGCTTTTGGACAACTTCTTAAGGAGTTCGTTCAGAAACTTGTATAGAAACTTTCTTAATCAGCACTCGACAAACACATTTCGAGAACATACACAAAGTCCCAGCTATGGACCTAGTACATCATCATAACCGAGGTCTCTTGCATTTCCCTACAAGTAATTGGATCTCTTATGGAGATGTTTAATGAAGTAGAATGGAAAAAATGAATGCAACTATACAAGAACTAGTTTGTAACTGTCGTTCGGAATCAGTTTTGCGCAGTGTTAACTGAAACATGGATATCTGACTCATACGGAGTCCGTTTTGGCTCCACAAGTAGTCAAAACGTTTGTGACGACCAGATGGTTCAAAGGATTCTTTCATAGGGAACTTTTGGAGAACTTTTATTAAGGAGTTCGTTCAGAAACTTGTATAGAAACTTTCTTAATGAGCACTCGACAAACGCATTTCGAGAACATACACAAAGTCCCAGCTATGGATCTAGTGCATCATCATAACCGAGGTCTCTTGCATTTCCCTACAAGTAATTGGATCTCATATGGAGATGTTTAGTGAAGTGGAATGGAAAAAATTGAATGCAACTACACAAGAACTAGTCTGTAACTGTCGTTCGGAATCAGTTTTGCGTAGTGTTAATTGAAACAGGGATATCTGACTCATACGGAATCCGTTTTGGCTCCACAAGTAGTCAAAATGTTTGTGACGACCATATGCTTCAAAGGATTCTTTCATAGGGAGCTTTTGGAGAACTTTTCTTAAGGAGTTCGTTCAGAAACTTGTATAGAAACTTTCTTAATGAGCACTCGACAAACGCATTTCGAGAACATACACAAAGTCCCA
>NC_057799.1:506742590-506745358 GCF_018294505.1 Triticum aestivum
CATTTCCCTACAAGTAATTGGATCTCATATGGAGATGTTTAGTGAAGTGGACTGGAAAAAATCGACTGCAACTACACAAGAACTAGTCTGTAACTATCGTTCGGAATCAGTTTTGCGCAGTGTTAATTGAAACATGGATATCTGACTCATACGGAGTCCGTTTTTGGCTCCACAAGTAGTCAAAACGTATGTGACGACCAGATGCTTCAAATGATACTTTCATAGGGAACTTTTGGAGAACTTTTCTTAAGGAGTTCGTTCAGAGACTTGTATAGAAACTTTCTTAATGAGAACTCGACAAACGCATTTCGAGAACATACACAAAGTCCCAGCTATGGATCTAGTGCATCATCATAACCGAGGTCTCTTGCATTTCCCTACAAGTAATTGGATCTCATATGGAGACGTTTAGTGAAGTAGAATGGAAAAAATCGACTGCAACTACACAAGAACTAGTCTGTAACTATCGTTCGGAATCAGTTTTGCGCAGTGTTAATTGAAACATGGATATCTGACTCATACGGAGTCCGTTTTGGCTCCACAAGTAGTCAAAACGTATGTGACGACCAGATGCTTCAAAGGATTCTTTCATAGGGAACTTTTGGAGAACTTTTCTTAAGGAGTTCGTTCAGAAACTTGTATAGAAACTTTCTTAATGAGCACTCGACAAACGCATTTCGAGAACATACACAAAGTCCCAGCTATGGACCTAGTGCATCATCATAACCTAGGTCTCTTGCATTTCCATACATGTAATTGGATCTCATATGGAGATGTTTAGTGATGTAGAATGGAAAAAATTGAATGCAACTACACAAGAACTAGTCTGTAACTGTCGTTCGGAATCAGTTATGCGCAGTGTTAACTGAAACATGGATATCTGACTCATACGGAGTCTGTTTTGGCTCCACAAGTAGTCAAAACGTTGGTGACCACCAGATGCTTCAAAGGATTCTTTCATAGGGAGATTTTGGAGAACTTTTCTTAAGGAGTTCATTCAGAAACTTTTATAGAAACTTTCTTAATGAGCACTCGACAAACGCATTTCGAGAACATACACAAAGTCCCAGCTATGGACCTAGTGCATCATCATAACCGAGGTCTCTTGCATTTCCCTACAAATAATTGGATCTCATATGGAGATGTTTAGTGAAGTAGAATGGAAAAAATTGAATGCAACTACACAAGAACTAGTCTGTAACTGTCGTTCGGAATCAGTTATGCGCAGTGTTAACTGAAACATGGATATCTGACTCATACGGAGTCTGTTTTGGCTCCACAAGTAGTCAAAACGTTGGTGACGACCATATGCTTCAAAGGATTCTTTCATAGGGAGATTTTGGAGAACTTTTCTTAAGGAGTTCGTTCAGAAACTTGTATAGAAACTTTCTTAATGAGGACTCGACAAACGCATTCCGAGAACATACACAAAGTCCCAGCTATGGACCTAGTGCATCATCATAACAGAGGTCTCTTGCATTTCCCTACAAGTAATTGGATCTCATATGGAGATGTTTAGTGAAGTAGAATGGAAAAAAATGAATGCAACTACACAAGAACTAGTCTGTAACTGTCGTTCGGAATCAGTTTTGCATAGTGTTAACTGAAACATGGATATCTGACTCATACGGACTCCGTTTTGGCTCCACAAGTAGTCAAAATGTTTGTGACGACCAGATGCTTCAAAGGATTCTTTCATAGGGAGCTTTTGGAGAACTTTTCTTAAGGAGTTCGTTCAGAAACATGTATAGAAACTTTCTTCATGAGCACTCGACAAATGCATTTCGAGAACATACACAAAGTCCCAACTATGGGCCAAGTGCATCATCATAACGGAGGTCTCTTGCATTTCCCTACAAGTAATTGGATATCATATGCAGATGTTTAGTTAAGTAGAATAGAAAAAATCGAATGCAACTACAGAAGAACTTGTCTGTAACTGTTGTTCGGAATCAGTTTTGCGCAGTGTTAACTGAAACATGGATATGTGACTCATACGGAGTCTGTTTTGGCTCCACAAGTTGTGAAAATGTTTGTAACGACCAGATGCTTCAAATGATTCTTTCATAGGGAGCTTTTGGACAACTTCTTAAGGAGTTCGTTCAGAAACTTGTATAGAAACTTTCTTAATCAGCACTCGACAAACACATTTCGAGAACATACACAAAGTCCCAGCTATGGACCTAGTACATCATCATAACCGAGGTCTCTTGCATTTCCCTACAAGTAATTGGATCTCTTATGGAGATGTTTAATGAAGTAGAATGGAAAAAATGAATGCAACTATACAAGAACTAGTTTGTAACTGTCGTTCGGAATCAGTTTTGCGCAGTGTTAACTGAAACATGGATATCTGACTCATACGGAGTCCGTTTTAGCTCCACAAGTAGTCAAAACGTTTGTGACGACCAGATGGTTCAAAGGATTCTTTCATAGGGAACTTTTGGAGAACTTTTCTTAAGGAGTTCGTTCAGAAACTTGTATAGAAATTTTCTTAATGAGCACTCGACAAACGCATTTCGAGAACATACACAAAGTCCCAGCTATGGATCTAGTGCATCATCATAACCGAGGTCTCTTGCATTTCCCTACAAGTAATTGGATCTCATATGGAGATGTTTAGAGAAGTGGAATGGAAAAAATTGAATGCAACTACACAAGAACTAGTCTGTAACTGTCGTTCGGAATCAGTTTTGCGTAGTGTTAATTGAAACAGGGATATCTGACTCATACGGAATCCGTTTTGGCTCCACAAGTAGTCAAAATGT
>NC_057799.1:506745404-506767576 GCF_018294505.1 Triticum aestivum
TTAAGGAGTTCGTTCAGAAACTTGTATAGAAACTTTCTTAATGAGCACTCGACAAACGCATTTCGAGAACATACACAAAGTCCCAGCTATGGATCTAGTGCATCATCATAACCGAGGTCTCTTGCATTTCCCTACAAGTAATTGGATCTCATATGGAGATGTTTAGTGAAGTGGAATGGAAAAAATTGAATGCAACTACACAAGAACTAGTCTGTAACTGTCGTTCGGAATCAGTTTTGCGTAGTGTTAATTGAAACAGGGATATCTGACTCATACGGAATCCGTTTTGGCTCCACAAGTAGTCAAAATGTTTGTGACGACCATATGCTTCAAAGGATTCTTTCATAGGGAGCTTTTGGAGAACTTTTCTTAAGGAGTTCGTTCAGAAACTTGTATAGAAACTTTCTTAATGAGCACTCGACAAACGCATTTCGAGAACATACACAAAGTCCCAACTATGGACCAAGTGCATCATCATAACCGAGGTCTCTTGCATTTCCCTACGAGTAATTGGATATCATATGGAGATGTTTAGTTAAGTAGAATGGAAAAAATCGAATGCAACTACACAAGAACTAGTCTGTAACTGTCGTTCGGAATCAGTTTTGCACAGTGTTAACTGAAACATGGATATGTGATTCATACGAAGTCTGTTTTGGCTCCACAAGTTGTCAAAACGTTTGTGACGGCTAGATTCTTTAAATGATTCTTTCATAGGGAGCTTTTGGACAACTTCTTAAGGAGTTCGTTCAGAAACTTGTATAGAAACTTTCTTGTTCAGCACTCGACAAACACATTTCGAGAACATACACAAAGTCCCAGCTATGGACCTAGTGCATCATCATAACCGAGGTCTCTTGCATTTCCTTACAAGTAATTGGATCTCATATGGAGATGTTTAATGAAGTAGATTGGAAAAAAATGAATGCAACTACACAAGAACTAGTCTGTAACTGTCGTTCGGAATCAGTTTTGCGCAGTGTTAACTGAAACATGGATATCTGACTCATAAGGAGTCCGTTTTGGCTCCACAAGTAGTCAAAATGTTTGTGACGACCAGATGCTTCAAAGGATTCTTTCATAGGGAACTTTTGCAGAACTTTTCTTAAGGAGTTCGTTCAGAAACTTGTATAGAGACTTTCGTAATGAGCACTCGACAAACGCATTTCGAGAACATAGACAAAGTTCCTGCTATGGACCTAGTGCATCATCATACCGAGGTCTCTTGCATTTCCCTACAAGTAATTGGATCTCATATGGAGATTTTTAGTGAAGTAGAATGGAAAAAATCGAATGCAACTACACAAGAACTAGTCTGTAACTGTCGTTCGGAATCAGTTTTGCGCAGTGTTAACTGAAACATGGATATGTGACTCATACGGAGTCCGTTTTGGCTCCACAAGTTATGAAAATGTTTGTAACGACCAGATGCTTCAAAGGATTCTTTCATAGGGAACTTTTGGACAACTTTTCTTAAGGAGTTCGTTCAGAAACTTGTATCGAAACTTTCTTAATGAGGAGTCGACAAACGCATTTCGAGAACATACACAAATTCCCAGCTATGGACCTAGTGCATCATCATAACCGAGGTCTCTTGCATTTCCCTAGAAGTAATTGGATCTCATATGGAGATGTTTAGTTAAGGAGAATGAAAAAAATCGAATGCAACTACACAAGAACTAGTCTCTAACTGTCGTTCGGAATCAGTTTTGCGCAGTGTTAACTGAAACATGGATATGTGACTCATACGGAGTCTGTTTTGGCTCCACAAGTTGTGAAAATGTTTGTAACGACCAGATGCTTCAAATGATTCTTTCATAGGGAGCTTTTGGACAACTTCTTAAGGAGTTCGTTCAGAAACTTGTATAGAAACTTTCTTAATCAGCACTCGACAAACACATTTCGAGAACATACACAAAGTCCCAGCTATGGACCTAGTACATCATCATAACCGAGGTCTCTTGCATTTCCCTACAAGTAATTGGATCTCTTATGGAGATGTTTAATGAAGTAGAATGGAAAAAATGAATGCAACTATACAAGAACTAGTTTGTAACTGTCGTTCGGAATCAGTTTTGCGCAGTGTTAACTGAAACATGGATATCTGACTCATACGGAGTCCGTTTTGGCTCCACAAGTAGTCAAAACGTTTGTGACGACCAGATGGTTCAAAGGATTCTTTCATAGGGAACTTTTGGAGAACTTTTCTTAAGGAGTTCGTTCAGAAACTTGTATAGAAACTTTCTTAATGAGCACTCGACAAACGCATTTCGAGAACATACACAAAGTCCCAGCTATGGATCTAGTGCATCATCATAACCGAGGTCTCTTGCATTTCCCTACAAGTAATTGGATCTCATATGGAGATGTTTAGTGAAGTGGAATGGAAAAAATTGAATGCAACTACACAAGAACTAGTCTGTAACTGTCGTTCGGAATCAGTTTTGCGTAGTGTTAATTGAAACAGGGATATCTGACTCATACGGAATCCGTTTTGGCTCCACAAGTAGTCAAAATGTTTGTGACGACCATATGCTTCAAAGGATTCTTTCATAGGGAGCTTTTGGAGAACTTTTCTTAAGGAGTTCGTTCAGAAACTTGTATAGAAACTTTCTTAATGAGCACTCGACAAACGCATTTCGAGAACATACACAAAGTCCCAACTATGGACCAAGTGCATCATCATAACCGAGGTCTCTTGCATTTCCCTACAAGTAATTGGATATCATATGGAGATGTTTAGTTAAGTAGAATGGAAAAAATCGAATGCAACTACACAAGAACTAGTCTGTAACTGTCGTTCGGAATCAGTTTTGCACAGTGTTAACTGAAACATGGATATGTGACTCATACGAAGTCTGTTTTGGCTCCACAAGTTGTCAAAACGTTTGTGACGGCTAGATTCTTTAAATGATTCTTTCATAGGGAGCTTTTGGACAACTTCTTAAGGAGTTCGTTCAGAAACTTGTATAGAAACTTTCTTGTTCAGCACTCGACAAACACATTTCGAGAACATACACAAAGTCCCAGCTATGGACCTAGTGCATCATCATAACCGAGGTCTCTTGCATTTCCTTACAAGTAATTGGATCTCATATGGAGATGTTTAATGAAGTAGATTGGAAAAAAATGAATGCAACTACACAAGAACTAGTCTGTAACTGTCGTTCGGAATCAGTTTTGCGCAGTGTTAACTGAAACATGGATATCTGACTCATAAGGAGTCCGTTTTGGCTCCACATGTAGTCAAAATGTTTGTGACGACCAGATGCTTCAAAGGATTCTTTCATAGGGAACTTTTGGAGAACTTTTCTTAAGGAGTTCGTTCAGAAACTTGTATAGAGACTTTCGTAATGAGCACTCGACAAACGCATTTCGAGAACATAGACAAAGTTCCTGCTATGGACCTAGTGCATCATCATACCGAGGTCTCTTACATTTCCCTACAAGTAATTGGATCTCATATGGAGATTTTTAGTGAAGTAGAATGGAAAAAATCGAATGCAACTACACAAGAACTAGTCTGTAACTGTCGTTCGGAATCAAATTTGCGCAGTGTTAAATGAAACATGGATATGTGACTCATACGGAGTCCGTTTTGGCTCCACAAGTTATGAAAATGTTTGTAACGACCAGATGCTTCAAAGGATTCTTTCATAGGGAACTTTTGGACAACTTTTCTTAAGGAGTTCGTTCAGAAACTTGTATAGAAACTTTCTTAATGAGGACTCGACAAACGCATTTCGAGAACATACACAAATTCCCAGCTATGGACCTAGTGCATCACCATAACCGAGGTCTCTTGCATTTCCCTAGAAGTAATTGGATCTCATATGGAGATGTTTAGTTAAGGAGAATGAAAAAAATCGAATGCAACTACACAAGAACTAGTCTGTAACTGTCGTTCGGAATCAGTTTTGCGCAGTGTTAACTGAAACATGGATATCTGACTCATACGGAGTCCGTTTTGGCTCCACAAGTAGTCAAAACATTTGTGACGACCATATGCTTCAAGGGATTCTTTCATAGGGAATTTTGGAGAACTTTTCTTCAGGAGTTCGTTCAGAAACTTGTATAGAAACTTTCTTAATGAGGACTCGACAAACGCATTTCGAGAACATACACAAGGTCCCAGCTATGGACCTAGTGCATCATCATAACCGAGGTCTCTTGCATTTCCCTACAAGTAATTAGATCTCATATGGAGATGTTTAGTGAAGTAAATGGAAAAAATCGAATGCAACTACACAAGAACTAGTCTGTAACTGTCGTTCGGAATCAATTTTGCGCAGTGTTAACTGAAACATGGATATTTGACTCATACGGAGTCCGTTTTGGCTCCACAAGTAGTCAAAACGTATGTGACGACTAGATGCTTCAAATGATTCTTTCATAGGGAACTTCGGGAGAACTTTTCTTAAAGAGTTCGTTCAGAAACTTGTATAGAAACTTTCTTAATGATGACTCGACAAACGCATTTCGAGAACATACACAAAGTCCCAGCTATGGACCTAGTGCATCATCATAACCGAGGTCTCTTGCATTTCCCTACAAGTAATTGGATCTCATATGGAGATGTTTAGTGAAGTAGAATGGAAAAAATTGAATGCAACTACACAAGAACTAGTCTGTAACTGTCGTTCGGAATCAGTTTTGCGTAGTGTTAATTGAAACATGGATATCTGACTCATACGGAATCCGTTTTGGCTCCACAAGTAGTCAAAATGTTTGTGACGACCATATGTTTCAAAGGATTCTTTCATAGGGAGCTTTTGGAGAACTTTTCTTCAGGAGTTCGTTCAGAAACTTGTATAGAAACTTTCTTAATGAGCACTCGACAAACGCATTTCGAGAGCATACACAAAGTCCCAACTATGGACCAAGTGCATCATCATAACGGAGGTCTCTTGCGTTTCCCTACAAGTAATTGGATATCATATGGAGATGTTTAGTTAAGTAGAATGGAAAAAAGAATGCAACTACACAAGAACTAGTCTGTAACTGTCGTTCGGAATCAGTTTTGCACAGAGTTAACTGAAACATGGATATGTGACTCATACGAAGTCTGTTTTGGCTCCACAAGTTGTCAAAAGGTTTGTGATGACTAGATGCTTCAAATGATCCTTTCATAGGGAGCTTTTGGACAACTTCTTAAGGAGTTCGTTCAGAAACTTGTATAGAAACTTGCTTAATCAGCACTCGACAAACACATTTCGAGAACATACACAAAGTCCCAGCTGTGGACCTAGTGCATCATCATAACCGAGGTCTCTTGCATTTCCTTACAAGTAATTGGATCTCATATGGAGATGTTTAATGAAGTAGATTGGAAAAAAATGAATGCAACTACACAAGAACTAGTATGTAATTGTCGTTCGGAATCAGTTTTGCGCACTGTTAACTGAAACATGGATATCTGACTCATAAGGAGTCCGTTTTGGCTCCACAAGTAGTCAAAATGTTTGTGACGACCAGATGCTTCAAAGGATTCATTCATAGGGAACTTTTGGAGAACTTTTCTTAAGGAGTTCGTTCAGAAACTTGTATAGAGACTTTCGTAATGAGCACTCGACAAACGCATTTCGAGAACATACACAAAGTTCCTGCTATGGACCTAGTGCATCATCATACCGAGGCTCTTGCATTTCCCTACAAGTAATTGGATCTCATACGGAGATTTTTAGTGAAGTAGAAGGGAAAAATCGAATGCAACTACACAAGAACTAGTCTGTAACTGTCGTTCGGAATCAGTTTTGCGCAGTGTTAACCGAAACATGGATATCTGACTCATACGGAGTCCGTTTTGGCTCCACAAGTAGTCAAAACATTTGTGACAACCGGATGCTTCAAAGGATTCTCTCATAGGGAGCTTTTGGACAACTTTTCTTAAGGAGTTCGTTCAGAAACTTGTATAGAAACTTTCTTAATGAGGACTCGACAAACGTATTTCGAGAACATACACAAATTCCGAGCTATGGACCTAGTGCATCATCATAACCGAGGTCTCTTGCATTTCCCTAGAATTAATTGGATCTCATATGGAGATGTTTAGTGAAGTAGAATGGACAAAATCAAATGCAACTACACAGGAACTAGTCTGTAACTATCGTTCGGAATCAGTTTTGCGCAGTGTTAACTGAAACATGGATATCTGACTCATACAGAGTCCATTTTGGCACCACAAGTAGTCAAAACGTTTGTGACGACCAGATGCTTCAAAGGATTCTTTCATAGGGAGCTTTTGGAGAACTTTTCTTAAGGTGTTCGTTCAGAAACTTGTATAGAAACTTTCTTAATGAGGACTCGACAAACGCATTTCGAGAACATACACAAAGTCCCAGCTATGGACCTAGTGCATCATCATAACCGAGGTCTCTTGCATTTCCCTACAAGTAATTGGATATCATATGGAGATGTTTAGCAAAGTAGAATGGAAAAAATCGAATGCAAATACACAAGAACTAGTCTTGAACTATCGTTCGGAGTCAGTTTTACGCATTGTTAACTTAAACATGGATATCTGACTCATACGGAGTCCGTTTTGGCTCCACAAGTAGTCAAAACATTTGTGACGACCATATGCTTCAAAGGATTCTTTCATAGGGAACTTTTGGAGAACTTTTCTGAAGGAGTTCATTCAGAAACTTGTATAGAACTTTCTTAATGAGCACTCGACGAACGCATTACAAGAACATACACAAAGTTCCAGCTATGGACCTAGTGCATCATCATAATCAAGGTCTCTTGCATTTCCCTACAAGTAATTGGATCTCATATGGAGATGTTTAGCAAAGTAGAATGGAAAAAAATCGAATACAACTACACAAGAACTAGTCTCTAATTGTCGTTCGGAATCAGTTTTGCGCCGTGTTAACTGAAACATGGATATCTGACTCATACGGAGTCTGTTTTGGCTCCACGAGTAGTCAAAACGTTTGTGACGACCAGATGCTTCAAAGGATTCTTTCATAAAGAGCTTTTGGAGAACTTTTCTTAAGGAGTTCGTGCAGAAACTTGTATAGAAACTTTCTTAATGAGGACTCGACAAACGCATTTCGAGAACATACACAAAGTGCCAGCTATGGACCTAGTGCATCATCATAACCGAGGTCTCTTGCATTTTCCTACAAGTAATTGGATCTCATATGGAGATGTTTAGCGAAGTAGAATGGAAAAAATCGAATGCAACTACACAAGAACTATTCTGTAACTTTCGTTCGGAATCAGTTTTGCGAAGTGTTAACTGAAACATGGATATCTGACTCATACGGAGTCCGTTTTGGTTCCAAAAGTAGTCAAAACGTTTGTGAAGACCAGATGCTTCAATGGATTCTTTCATAGGGAGCTTTTGGAGAACTTTTCTTCAGGAGTTCGTTCAGAAACTTGTATAGAAACTTTCTTAATGAGGACTCGACAAACGCATTTCGAGAACATACACAAAGTCCCAGCTATGGACCTAGTGCATCATCATAACCGAGGTCTCTTATATTTCCCTACAAGTAATTGGATCTCAAATGGAGATGTTTAGTGAATTAGAATGGAAAAAATCGAATGCAACTACACAAGAACTAGTCTATAACTGTCGTTCGGAATCAGTTTTGCGCAGTATTAACTGAAACATGGATATCTGACTCATACGGAGTCTGTTTTGGCTCCACAAGTAGTCAAAACGTTTGTGACGACCAGATGCTTCAAATGATTCTTTCATAGGGAGCTTTTGGAGAACTTTTCTTAAGGAGTTCGTTCAGAAACTTGTATAGAAACTTTCTTAATAAGGACTCGACAAACGCATTTTGAGAACATACACAAACTCCCAGCTATGGACCTAGTGCATCATCATAACCGAGGACATTTGCATTTCCCTACAAGTAATTGGATCTCATATGGATATTTTTAGTGAAATAGAATGGAAAAAATCGAAAGCAACTACACAAGAACTAGTCTGTAACTGTCGTTCGAAATCAGTTTTGCGCAGTGTTAACTGAAACATGGATATCTGACTCATACGGAGTCCGTTTTGGCTCCACAAGTAGTCAAAACGTTTGTGACGACCAGATGCTTCAAAGGATTCTTTCATAGGGAACTTTTGGAGAACTTTTCTTAAGGAGTTCGTTCAGAAACTTGTATAGAAACTTTCTTAATGAGCACTCGACAAACGCATTTCGAGAACATACACAAAGTCCCAGCTATGGACCTAGTGCATCATCATATCCTAGGTCTCTTGAATTTCCCTACAAGTAATTGGATCTCATATGGAGATGTTTAGTGAAGTAGAATGGAAAAAATCGAATGCAACTACACAAGAACTAGTTTGTAACTGTCGTTCGGAATCAGTTTTGCGCAGTGTTAACTGAAACATGGATATCTGACTTATACGGAGTCCATTTTGGCTCCACAAGTAGTCAAAACGTTTGTGATGACCCGATGCTTCAAAGGATTCTTTCATAGGGAGCCTTTGGAGAACTTTTCTTAAGGAGTTCGTTCAAAAACTTGCATCTAAACTTTCTTAATGAGGACTCGACAAACGCATTTCGAGAACATACACAAAGTCCCAGCTATGGACCTAGTGCATTGTCGGAGTAAATGGCCACGGGTAGCCTAACCGACTCCCCCTGGCTCTTCGAAAAATTATCAGGCCAATCGAGCCTTCAAGCATCCAGAGCATGGGGCCGCCTTCCTCTGGCCGGCTATACCCAAGGCCGACTACTAGAAGGCGACCCGGCCTCAAAAACCTTCCCGAATAAAGCTACGAGATGGACGACTCCAGGAAGCCGACCCCAAGAGGACCGACTCCCAGAAGCCAGCCATGAAGAAGGCCAACTCCCAGAAGCTGGCCAAGACTACACCCACCAGGGCTGCACCCACATAACGGTGATAAGACGGGGCGTGGCCGCAGTACAGCCCACTACCCCCGAATCCCGGAACATGCAAGGCCACAGGGCGCCGTACGGGTCAGCCATCCCCCATCCGACGCGGCACTGTAGCCATGTTGACCTCAACGTCACCCACGACAGGCGCCAGTACGGCCCACGGGCGGAGGGCCCCTTTAGCCAGAGAGACGCTCGAAGGCGGCCCGGCCTCCCCTAGTCGGCCTGGGGCGTAGCCGGCTACCTCCCTCATTCGAAACATGTGCATCATTAAGGAGACAAGACGAGGTGAGGCTACAGTGAGAGCCCGCAAGGCGGCGGCACTGTAGCCATGCTTACCTCGACAAAGCCCTCGTCATCAGGGGCGAGGCAACAGTAACCAGCCGCCGACAAGGCCCCTAGGCAGTGGGGCCGGCCTGTCGGCCAAGAGGCCGGCAGCCGGCGGGACCCACCAGTCGGCAGGCCCCTACGGCCGGTGGAGAAGCCGGCGAGCACAGACACTGACGGCTGGGACCCGCGCCCAACCGGATTACCATTGTACCCCTGGGGGGTAGGCCTACATAAATCCCCCGGGACACCCATGCAAAGGGTTGATTTCATAGAGTTCTACACACCACATAGAGAGAAAAGGAGAGCTAGCCTTGCCCTTCTTCTTCCCCTATCCAAACAACTCAAGGAGCACTTGTAGCTACTTGTGTTGATCTAGTGATCATGCGGAGACCCCGCAGAGCAGGACTAGGGGTGTTATCTTCACGGAGAGCCCCGAACCTGGGTAAGATCCGCCAGCGTGCATGTCTTCGCCTTATCCCGTTTCCAGGCACCGGCGATGTCTTACTAGCTCCCACAATGATAAGCCACCCGTTGGCATATGTCGCACCTACCACCTGACATTTGGCACCCACCGTGAGGCCAGGTGCACCATCGTCCGGAGACCTATTCTGGACGGGAACCCTTTTCCTCCCCCGCGAGCGTAGCCAGCCCGCTATGCCCGATGGCGCTTGCCCTGACGCGCTGCAAGGTGTCGACGACGCCTATGCGGCGAGCTACCTCGCCGACCTTCTTGGGGAGACTCGCATCTCTGATGAGCCCCCGTCCGACGCGGGCACAGACTACCCCGAGAGCCGCCTCGTCAGCCTCCTCGACCAGCTTCACGTCTCCAGCGAGCTCGCTGTGGACTTGGAGTCGGTCGGATCCACCGACCCGATGCTTGTCGACTCCGACACGGCATCGCTTGACGCCTTCCCCACCGACGTGGTAATCATCGACGACCCTCTCCCTCGAGCAGACAGTGGCAGCAGCGCTGTCACTGAGGTGCTGGTCATCAGCCACGGCGCCGTCTCGGGCGAGAACGCCCACGACACCCTACAAGCGGCGCTGCACGACTTGTCCGTCCCCATCCCGGCCGACGCCGACGCCGAGACTCTGGAGGCACACCGCCTTGCCCTCATCGCGGAGGGCCAGAAGATAGCATCCATGACACGCCTCACTGAGGCTCACCAGCGCGAAGTCGACCGCGCCGCCTTTGGTACGCCGCCTCCTGGCGGGCCGAGCCGAGCCGGCCTCATCAAGAAGCGCGGCGCGGCCATCGCCAGCATGCTGGGAGCAGACCGCCCCGTCTACGCCACGCCACTCGAGAACCTGTGTGCCGCTCAGGCGGCCGCAGAAGAGGTGAACGGGCTGGGGGCTGATGAGCTCCCCTACATGACTAGACGCATCCAGCAGCTGATCAACGCGGCCGCAGAACGGCATGAAGCCGGCGCCCGCGCTGAGAGTCCTCCCCCACGCCGAGAACACGCTGCGACATCCCGGACGCCGACTGCAAGCGACGCCCGCGCAAGGAAAGACAAGGAGCCGGCTGCTAGCCGCAGCCGGACTCGGATCACCATTGAACGCGACGCAGAAGGCCGCCCCCGAGCGGTGGAACGACCAAGCAGACCAAGCTTTCCACGAGTTGAAGAAGATGCTGACCACACCACCTGTCCTGGCAGCGCCGACTGAGAAAGAGCCCATGCTCCTTTACATTGCTGCGACTAGCCGAGTGGTCAGTACAGTCATCGTGGTCCAGCGCCCAGAAGAAGGCCGAGCTCAGTTAGTCCAGAGGCCGGTATGTTATTTAAGCGAAGTACTGTCCACCTCGAAGCAGAACTACCCGCATTACCAGAAGATGTGCTATGGAGTGTACTTCGCCGCCAAGAAGCTGAAGCCCTACTTTCAAGAGCATCCCATCATGGTCGTATGCACCGCCCCGCTTGCCGAGATCATAGGCAGTCGGGATGCATCCGGCCGGGTGGCTAAGTGGGCCATTGCGCTGGCTCCTTACACGATCTTCTACCAGCCCCGCACCGCCATTAAGTCCCAAGCATTGGCCGACTTCCTTGTCGACTAGGCCGAGACCCAGTACCTACCGCCGGCTCCCGACTTCACTCATTGGCGGATGCACTTCGACGGATCCAAGATGCGCACCGGCTTGGGAGCCGGCATCGTCCTCACCTCTCCCAAGGGCGACAAGCTCAGATACACATTGCAAATCCATTTTGCCGCCTCCAACAATGTGGCTGAGTACGAGGCGCTCATACACGGGCTCCGGCTAGCCAAAGAGCTCGGCATACGCCGGATCCTGTGTTATGGCGACTCGGATTTGGTGGTCCAGCAGTCATCTGGCGACTGGGACGCCAAGGACGCAAACATGGCGAGCTATCGATTCCTCGTCCAGCAAATCAGCGGATACTTTGAAGGATGCGAGTTCCTCCACGTGCCACGGGCCGACAACGAGCAAGCAGATGCCCTGGCACGGATTGGCTCCAACCAACCGGTGTCTCTCTCCAGCGCCTCCTCAAACCGTCTGTCAAGCCATCTCCAAAATCGGACTCTATCTTCGTACCGCCTACCCCTGATGCAGTCGGATCCGACTGGAGGAACCCAGCAGGCGGCTCGGGGACTTCGACAAGTGGCCCGGGGACTGCCGTAGTCGCACCCGGCTCGGGGACTTCAGAACCCGGCCCGGGGACTACAGCAGTCGGCCCGGGGACTGCAACAATCAGCCCGGGGACTGCAGCAATCGGCCCGGGGACTGCAATGACACAACAGGCGGTGGCTGACTCCAACTCTCCACCACCCAACCCACCCACCCGGGTCACAGTAGTCGTACTGACAACAGAAGAAGTCATAGCTCCATCATGGGCCCAGCCCATCCTCAACTTCCTAGTAAACAGAGAGCTGCCGACTGATGAGATCTCGGCAAGACTAGTTCAACGCCGAGCCGGAGCATACGCAATAATAAACAGAGAACTTGTTAAGCGTAGCGTCACTGGAGTCTTCCAGCGCTGCGTCGAGCCAGAGAAGGGCATAGCAATCCTCAAGGATATCCACCAAGGCGAATGCGGCCACCACGCGGCCTCAAGATCACTTGTCGCCAAAGCTTTCCGCCATGGTTTCTTCTGGCCGACTGCTTTGGAAGACGCCAAGGAATTAGTCAAATGCTGCAAAGGATGCCAAGTCTTCAGCTCCAAGCAACACCTGTCGGCTTCTGCACTCAAGACCATCCCCCTCACCTGGCCCTTTGCCGTTTGGGGGCTGGACATGGTGGGCCCATTCAAGACAGCCCGCGGCGGCATGACACATCTGCTTGTCGCCGTGGAAAAATTCACCAAGTGGATCGAAGCGAAGCCAATCAAGAAGCTGAACGGGCCGACTGCTGTGACATTCATCGCAGACATCACTACCCGGTATGGTATACCACACAGCATCATCACCGACAACGGCACGAATTTTGCCAAGGGAGCACTGGCACGTTTCTGCGCGACACAGGGCATCCGACTGGACTTAGCGTCCGTTGCGCACCCGCAGTCAAATGGCCAGGTCGAGCGAGCAAACGGCCTCATCCTCTCTGACATCAAGCCCCGACTGGTCGTACCACTGGAGCGTTCGGCCGGCTGCTGGCTCGATGAGCTGCCGGCTGTCCTCTGGAGTCTGCGTACTACCCAGAACAAGTCAACCGGCTTCACTCCTTTCTTCCTTGTATATGGTGCCGAGGCTGTCATCCCAACTGACATCGAGTTCGACTCGCCTCGGGTCACCATGTACATGGAGGCGGAGGCCAAGGAAGCGCGAGAAGACGGCGTCGACCTGCTGGAAGAAGGCCGGCTGTTAGCACTCAGCCGGTCCGCCATCTACCAGTAGGGTTTGCGCCGTTACCACAACTAGAAGGTCAAGCCAAGATCCTTCCAAGAAGGCGATCTTGTGCTCCGGCTGATCTAGCAAACAGCCGGCCAGCACAAGCTCTCGGCCCCTTGGGAAGGCCCTTTCGTCATCAGCAAGGCCCTAGGCAACGACTCCTACTACCTGATCGACGCACAGAAGCCGAGAGCACGCAAGAGGGATGATTCCAGCAAGGAGTCGGAACGACCATGGAACGCCAATCTCCTGAGAAGATTTTACAGTTAAAAGCAGTATGTATCATGCTACCTTTTTGTCTTAAGTACAAGACAACGGGCCCCCCGAGGCGCACTCAGGGACTGCCCTCCTTTATCTATGAATGACGAGTGTCATACCCATGAATGTACTATTACATTTGATTCTCTATCTGGCACCGGGTTCGACTAGTCGGCCCGGGGACTGGCCGCCTTGAGTTATATTAAAAGTTCTACCTGAAGTCAGACAAGTAGTGTGCCAGCACCCGAGCCCTCTCTTGTTGTAAGTCGCAGCTCGAAGAACCGACTGTCCGACTGGCAAGTGCCAAAGGCAGGAAAGGATGCCCACACGAAAAACGGCTAAGGACTAACGAACTTATATAACACAAGCCGGCCTCCAACCACGCCTACTGGCTGTCAAAACAGCCGGCTGGCCGGCTTCCCAGTCACTTCGCTACAATCCAAGAAAGCTAGTGTACTTGCCCTCCCAACCGGCCAAGCACCTCTCCAGCCACAGACTGCAGAGCAGCTGTCCGGCTGGGAAGGCGGCAACCAAGGGAGGGCGGAAAAGGAAACAGCCAAAGGATGAAAAGCAAGAACAATGGAAAGCCAAACACATGCATGATTATATTTACACATAAGGCCTTCAACAGGCCGGCAGTCAATATAGTTCGAATACACCCCCAGTGGGTGGAACTGCGCAAACTTAACAAAATATTGTTCAAAGAGTAATAAAACAGGAAAGTAAAGGCGGCAGATTAGGCTGAGGGCGCAACAGGGGAGCTGGGCTGGTCGGTGGAGACGGCAGCGCCGGCTGGAGGAGTGGCCGGTTGGCGAGTCTCGGCTTGATCATCGCCGGTTGCAGGCGGTGCGCTCGCACGCGCCTTGTTGCTGGAGGCACGGTCAAGCTGAGGCTGGCCGGCTGCTCCACCATCTGGCACGGCGTCTTCACCCTCCTCCTCCTCCTCCTCCTCGCCCTCGTCGCTGGAGTCGATCTCCTCCGCCGAGCCCTCGCCATCTGCTGGGTTCAGCCCGAACCACTCCTCCGGCTGGGCAACGCCGTTATCATCCACCTCAGGAGCAAAGGCGCTGGTGTCGGTGTAGTCGGCGATCGCCGAGGCACGCTGGATGATAGCCGGCCGCGCCGGCTCCAGCTCCGTGTCGGCCTCCTGCCGCCAGGTGGCCAGCTGGTCCAAGCTCAGCTCAGGATACCAGGCTTTGACGAACTCCAGCGCCCGCCTGGCGCCTGACCGAGCTGCAGAAGCCTTCCAGGCCTCGAAGCGGCCGGCCGCTACCTCCAGCCAATCGGCAGTCCGACTGGGGGTGTGGGGAATCACCTCGCCGGGCCAGAGAGCGGCCAGCACCTGCGCCCCAACACGCTAAAGCCAGCGGAGCATGCGGTGAGCCGGCTGGAGGCGGGCTTGAATCGCCAGGAGCTGTTCCTCAAGCGACCGGCGAGCGTTCGGCGCGATCTCAGCACCAGCCTGCCTTTGCGCCTCGCGGTGGGCCTCGACGACCTGGTTGGCGGCAGTAGAGTAGCCGGGGAAGTACTCTGCACAAGAAAGAAAGAGAAAGAAGAGAAAAATACCAAGTTAGAGAGTGAACCAAACGGCAAGCGGCAAGCAAGGAACGAAGAAGAGGGCGGCCTACCGTCAACCAAGTCTTCGATCTGGCCATAGCTGTTGATCAACGATTGCCTCGCCTCGGCCCAGCCCGCCGCCTCGGTCTCATATTCGGCTTGGAGGGCGGCCTCGCTATCCTGCACCACCTTTAGGGCCGCCTTGTGGCTCTCCTCCTGGTCGGCCAGCTTCTTGACCAGGCGGTCACGCTCCTGAGCCAAGGCGTCGAACTCGGCTTCCTTAGCGCGAAGGGCGGCCTGGGTCCCACCCAGCTGCTCCCTCAATTTGGCGTTGGCCGCTGCAGATATGGCAGAGAAGAAAAGAGCAATAAGAAAGAAGTCGTCAAGAAAGATCCGACCCGACTGCTCAGCAGTCGGCCCGAATCTCGGGGACTGCACCCAGTGGGTGCGCTGACGCGCCCCCACGTGAGATAAAAGATGAAGCACTTACCCCGGCTCTCAGATAGATCAGCATTCTTCTGGGTCAGCTCCTGAGCCTGGGAGTTGAAGGCAGCCGCACGGAGGTTGTGGTAGTCCTGCAAGTCAGACAGAGAAGCGAATGAGAACAAGATAGCAAACAAAGCCTACTAAGAAGTTCCAAGCCGCCTGCTCAGCAGCCGACTCGGAACTCGGGGACTACACCCAGTGGGTGCACTGACGTGCGCCCACGGAAGAAACCAAGATCAAGAAACAAAAAAATGGGAAGACTCACCCGAATGGCCGCCCGTGTCGCGAGGAACTCGTCATTATACTACCTCAGCACTACGGCCTGGGGCTGAAGCCGGTTCCGGACTTCTTGCGCCGCCACATTCACCACGGCCGTCCCACCACCCGGCGTCCACCCCGAGCTGGCGCTGGCTGTCTCCATGTCCTGGGCCGACGAGCTGGAGCCCGCGGCCTTCTGCGGGTCCGGAGCCGAAGTTGCCTTCCCCGCGCGTTGGCGCGATGGCGACTGGACCACCAGGTCCGTCCTCACAGCCGGCTCGCCCCCAGCCGATCGCGCAGGCGGCGCATTAGGCCGGCTGCCTTGGGCCACCCCAGTCGGTGAGGGCGGTGCCGCCTCCCTCTCCTGGACGACGATGTCGTCCTCCCTCTCCAACCCCGGCAGGTCGCCGCCGGCTTCCTCCAGCGGGGGCTCCGGGATCTCGGGTGCCGCGACACGCAGGGGGGAGACAAGCAAGGCCCCCTCCGCTCTCGCTGCGGCTGCAGCCTCCGCCTGGGCCTTGGCCGCCGCGTCGGCACGTGCCTTCGCCGACTCCTCCGCCTCCTCCTGTGCCGCCTTGGCGGTAGCCGCCCTCAGCTCTTCTGCCTCCCGCTCCTCCCGCGCCTCCCACGCATTTCGCTCTGTCGCCGCTTGAAGCTCGGCGCGGGGGTCCACACGGCGGGTGCTCCCGGATCCTCCCAGCGATCCAACCACGGAGGCGGCAGCAACCCGCTCAAGAGAAAGCGGAACCCTGATTTTTTTAGACAAGACAAGGATTCAGAAATCGACAAGAAAAGAAGAAAGAATATGCAAGAGAATATACACTTACGCCGAAACCGTTTGCGGCTGCTTCACCACCTTGCGGAAGCGGGCCCCTTCGCGGCTGCCTCATCCCGTCTGGTCGCCGCCGCCCCACCTTGGGCTTCTTCGGCCAACTGCCGAACAAGCCCGACGCGGCCCGGCACTTCTGCGTGCCGCCCCGAGCAGGCGGCGCGGCGGAGGAACCCGCGCCATGGTCGGACGCCGGCTGGCGGCGTGGGACGATTTCCGCCTCGTCGTCATCCGGCCAGTCGTCAAAGCTGGCTCCAAGCCCGGAGGCGCCTGCGTCACCGCCTCCTGCCTCGGTGTTGTCGTCCATGGCGGCCGCCCCCATGTCGGGGTCCTCCAAGTCATGCTCCGCCCGGTCAGGGAGAAATCAGCGATCCGCCCCCGCTATCCCGGCCGCAGGTCGAAGGAGAGGGCTCTGCCAAGACGTGCCGACTGGTCAGAGTCGGCCAAGAAAAACTTGGTGACAAAACTAAAAGAAGAAAAGATAAAGAAAGCATACCGTAGGCGGGGGATGAGCACGGGAGTACGGCTCCTTGCCAAACTGCCACTCTGCAGAGAGCTTGCAGTTCGCGAGATAATTCACCATATGAGCCACCTCGTCATGAGGCATCTCCTTGGTGCACATCCGACTCGGATCGAGTTGGCCGCTCATCTGACAGATCAGATGAGGGCGGCTTTGAAGCAGGAGCACCCGGCGCATGACGAAGGCGGCCAGCAGGTCGGACCCAGTCAGGCCCTCCGACTGGATCATTACCCGGAGTCAGGCGACGGCCGCGGCTCCAGCCGGCGACAGCGTCACGGCCCGATAGGACCACTGGGGCCGCCTCCCAGCCGGCGGGCCGGCTACGTAAGCCGGCAAGTTGACGTAGTCGCCTTGCGGGGCGACGTTCTTCACATAGAAGTACGACTTCTGCCAGCGCTTCACCGACTGGATCAGCGTGATGACGGGGAAGGGGTTGTCGGCTGCCGGCCTCCGCATCGCGATGAAGGCACCGCTCTGAGCCGGCACGCCCTGCATGCGGGTGCCGAGCTTGGTTTGGAAGAATTCCCCCAGAGCTCGAGGGTGGAAAGAACGCCAAGAAAGCCCTCGCACAGAGTGACGAAGGCGGACAGCAGCACCACCGTGTTTGGAGTGAGGTGGTGTGGCTGGAGTTGATAATACTCGAGGAAGAGAGGAAGAAGGCGCTCGCGGGCAGACCGAGGCCACACAGGAAGTGCGAGCGAAAGATTACCCGCTCGCCTTCCTCCGGCGCCGGCATGATCTCCTTCTCCGGCGCGAGACGGACCCGCACCTGGTCCTTGCCGGGCAACCCCCGCGTCTTGCGGAGGAAGTCGATGTGGTCCGTATGGACGTTGGAGCCGTCCCAGTCTCCGCCGTACTGCATGATGGCGAGAAGCTGACGAGAAAGGGTGCAGCGGTGGAGAAAGCACGGCCCCGCTGCGGCAAAGCTGCGGGGTGGTGCGAAGATTGGTGGGACGGCGCGGCGGCAAGATGCTGCTGCGATGGAAAGGAGGAGGAAGAAGATGGCGGAGAGAGGATGAGCGTGCGAGCGTCTGCCGCTTCCCCTCCTCCCCCTACTTATAGCCTCGTGCGGCGAAGCCGAGGAGGCGAGGCGTGGGGGCGAACGTGGGATTAACTGCGCCCACTCCCCCACGTCCCGTGATTATTGCGCCCTAACGACGTGCAGAAACCGCCGCCGGAAGGCGTGCGGCCCACTTTGGGCCACAGAGAATCCGCGCCTGGGCCTAGGCGTAGGAGTGGTGGGCCCCCGGCCTGCGGCGACGTCCTGTCATGCGCGTGGGTTGGCAGGCTTTTTTCAGCCGGAGGATGCCACGTGGTACGTGGGCGGCGAGCGGCCGGCCCGCAACCCAGCGTGCGCACCAACTGACTCCCGCCTTCAGACTTCAGAAGTTTCGCCAAGACGGCGCGCCCAACCGAAGCTGGCTCCCAGCTGCTGGCTCGTCAAGATAAGAAGCTGACCGAGCTTCTCGACCTCCTCTCAGCCTCGAAGCCCAACCAGCCTCGGGGACTACTGTCGGAGTAAATGGCGACGGGTAGCCTAACCGACTCCCCCTGGCTCTTCAAAAAATTATCAGGCCAATCGAGCCTTCAAGCATCCAGAGCATGGGGCCGCCTTCCTCTCGCCGGCTATACCCAAGGCCGACTACCAGAAGGCGACCCGGCCTAAAAAACCTTCCCAAAGAAAGCTACGAGATGGCCGCCTCCAGGAAGCCGACACCAAGAGGACCGACTCCCAGAAGCCGGCCATGAAGAAGGCCGACTCCCAGAAGCCGGCCAAGACTGCACCCACCAGGGCTACACCCACATAACGGTGATAAGACGGGGCATGGCCGCAGTACAGCCCACTATCCCCGAATCCCGGAACATGCATGGCCACAGGGCGTCGTACGGGTCAGCCATCCCCCATCCGGCGCGGCACTGTAGCCATGTTGACCTCAACGTCACCCACGACAGGCGCCAGTACGGCCCGCGGGCGGCGGGCCCCTTTAGCCAGAGAGACGCTCGAAGGCGGCCCGGCCTCCCCTAGTCGGCCTGGGGCATAGCCGGCTACCTCCCTCCCTCGAAACAAGTGCATCATTAAGGAGACAAGACGAGGTGAGGCTACAGTGAGAGCCCGCAAGGCGGCGGCACTGTAGCCACGCTTACCTCGACAAAGCCCTCGTCATCAGGGGCGAGGCAACAGTAACCAGCCGCCGACAAGGCCCCCAGGCGGTGGGGCCGGCCTGTCGGCCAAGAGGCCGGCAGCCGGCGGGACCCACCAGTCGGCGGGCCCCTACGGCCGGCGGAGAAGCCGGCAAGCGCAGACACTGACGGCCGGGACCCGCGCCCAGCCGGATTACCATTGTACCCCTGGGGGGTAGGCCTATATAAATCCCCAAGGACACCCATGCAAAGGGTTGATCTCATAGAGTTCTACACACCACATGGAGAGAAAAGGAGAGCTAGCCTTGCCCTTCTTCTTCCCCTAGCCAAACAACTCAAGGAGCACTTGTAGCTACTTGTGTTGATCTAGTGATCATGCGGAGACCCCGCAGAGCAGGACTAGGGGTGTTATCTCCACGCAGAGCCCCGAACCTGGGTAAGATCTTCCGGCGTGCATGTCTTCGCCTTATCTCGTTTCCACGCACCGGCGATGTCTTACTGGCTCCCACAATGATAAGCCACCCGTTGGCATATGTCGCACCTACCACCCGACATGCATCATCATAACCGAGGTCTCTTGCATTTCCCTACAAGTAATTGGATCTCATATGGAGATGTTTAGTTAAGTAGAATGGAAAAAATCGAATGCAACTACACAAGAACTAGTCTGTAACTGTCGTTCGGAATCAGTTTTGCGCAGTGTTAACTGAAACATGGATATCTGACTCATACGGAGTCCGTTTTGGCTCCACATGTAGTCAAAATGATTGTGACGACCAGATTCTTCAAAGGATTCTTTCATAGGGAGATTTTGGAGAACTTTTCTTAAGGAGTTCATTCAGAAACTTGTATAGAAACTTTCTTAATGAGGACTCGACAAACGCATTTCGAGAACATACACAAAGTCCCAGCTATGGACCTAGTGCATCATCATAACCGAGGTCTCTTGCATTTCCCTACAAGTAATTGGATCTCATATGGAGATGTTTCGCGAATTAGAATGGAAAAAATTGAATGCAACTACACAAGAACTAGTCTGTAACTGTCGTTCGGAATCAGTTTTGCGCAGTGTTAACTGAAACATGGATATCTGACTCATACGGAGTCCGTTTTGGCTCCACAAGTAGTCTAAACGTTTGTGACGACCAGATGCTTCAAAGGATTCTTTCATAGGGAACTTTTGGAGAACTTTTCTTAAGGAGTTCGTTCAGAAACTTGTATAGAAACTTTCTTAATGAGGACACGACAAACGCATTTCGAGAACATACACAAAGTCCAAGCTATGGACCTAGTGCATCATCATAACCGAGGTCTCTTGCATTTCCCTACAAGTAATTGGATCTCATATGGAGATGTTTAGTTAAGTGGAATGGAAAAAAATCGAATGCAACTACACAAGAACTAGTCTGTAACTGTCGTTCGGAATCAGTTTTGTACAGTGTTAACTGAAACATGGATATCTGACTCATACGGAGTCCGTTTTGGCTCCACAAGTAGTCAAAACTTTTGTGACGACCAGATGCTTCAAAATATTCTTTCATAGGGAGCTTTTGGAGAACTTTTCTTAAGGAGTTCGTTCATAAACCTGTATAGAAACTTTCTTAATGAGGACTCAACAAACGCATTTCGAGAACATACACAAAGTCCCAGCTATGGACCTAGTGCATCATCATAACCGAGGTGTCTTGCATTTCCCTACAAGTAATTAGATATCATATGGAGATGTTTAGCGAAGTAGAATGGAAAAAATCGAATGCAACTACAAAAGAACTAGTGTGTAACTGTCGTTCGGAATCAGTTTTGCGCAGTGTTAACTGAAACATGGATATCTGACTCATACGGAGTCCATTTTGGCTCCACAATTAGTCAAAATGGTTGTGACGACTAGATGCTTCAAAGGATTCTTGCATAGGGAACTTTTGGAGAACTTTTCTTAAGGAGTTCGTTCAGAAACTTGTATACAAACTTTCTTAATGAGCACTCGACAAACGCATTTCGAGAACATACACAAAGTCCCAGCTATGGACCTAGTGCATCATAATAACCGAGGTCTTTTGCATTTCCCTACAAGTAATTGGATCTCATATGGAGATGTTTAGCAAAGTAGAATAGAAAAAATTGAATGCAACTACACAACAACTAGTCTCTAACTATCGTTCGGAATCAGTTTTGCGCAGTGTTAACTGAAACATGGATATCTGACTCATATGGAGTCCGTTTTGGCTCCACAAGTAGTCAAAATGTTTCTGACAACCAGATGCTTCAAAGGATTTTTCATAAAGAGCTTTTGGAGAACTTTTCTTAAGGAGTTCGTTCAGAAACTTGTATAGAAACTTTCTTAATGAGGACTCGACAAACGCATTTCGAGAACATACACAAAGTCCCAGCTATGGACCTAGTGCATCATCATAACCGAGGTCTCTTGCATTTCCCTACAAGTAATTGGATCTCATATGGAGATGTTTAGCGAAGTAGAATGGAAAAAATCGAATGCAACTACACAAGAACTAGTCTGTAACTGTCATTCGGAATCAATTTTGCACAGAGTTAACTGAAACATGGATATCTGACTCATACGGAGTCCGTTTAGGCTCCACAAGTAGTCAAAACATTTGTGACGACCAGATGCTTCAAAGGATTCTTTCATAGGGAGCTTTTGGAGAACTTTTCTTAAGGAGTTCGTTTAGAAACTTGTATAGAAACTTTCTTAATGAGGACTCGACAAACGCATTTCGAGAACATATGGAGATGTTTAGCGAAGTAGAATGGAAAAAATCGAATGCAACTACACAAGAACTAGTCTGTAACTGTCGTTCGGAATCAGTTTTGCGTAGTGTTAACTGAAACATGGATATCTGATTTATACGGAGTCCGTTTTGGCTCCACAAGTAGTCAAAAGGCTTGTGACGACCAGATGCTTCAAAGGATTCTTTCATAGGGAGCTTTTGGAGAACTTTTCTTAAGGAGTTCGTTCAGAAACTTGTATAGAAACTTTCTTAATGAGGACTCGACAAACGCATTTTGAGAACATACACAAAGTCCCAGCTATGGACCTAGTGCATCATCATAACCGAGGTCTCTT
>NC_057799.1:506767909-506775648 GCF_018294505.1 Triticum aestivum
AATGAGGACTCGACAAACGCATTTCGAGAACATATGGAGATGTTTAGCGAAGTAGAATGGAAAAAATCGAATGCAACTACACAAGAACTAGTCTGTAACTGTCGTTCGGAATCAGTTTTGCGTAGTGTTAACTGAAACATGTATATCTGATTTATACGGAGTCCGTTTTGGCTCCACAAGTAGTCAAAAGGCTTGTGACGACCAGATGCTTCAAAGGATTCTTTCATAGGGAGCTTTTGGAGAACTTTTCTTAAGGAGTTCGTTCAGAAACTTGTATAGAAACTTTCTTAATGAGGACTCGACAAACGCATTTTGAGAACATACACAAAGTCCCAGCTATGGACCTAGTGCATCATCATAACCGAGGTCTCTTGCATTTCCCTAGAAGTAATTGGATCTCATATGGAGATGTTTAGTGAAGTAGAATGGACAAAATCGAATGCAACTACACAGGAACTAGTCTGTAACTATCGTTCGGAATCAGTTTTGCGCAGTGTTAATTGAAACATGGATATCTAACTCATACGGAGTCCGTTTTGGCTCCACAAGTAGTAAAAACGTTTGTGACGACCAGATGATTCAAGGGATTCTTTCATAGGGAGATTTTGGAGAACTTTTCTTAAGGAGTTCGTTTAGAAACTTGTATAGAAAGTTTCGTAATGAGGACTCGACAAACGCATTTCGAGGACATACACAAAGTCCCAGCTATGGACCTAGTGCATCATCATAACCGAGGTGTCTTGCATTTCCCTACAAGTAATTGGATTAAATATGGAGATGTTTAGCGAAGAAGAATGGGAAAAAGTCGAATGCAACTACACAAGAACTAATCTGTAACTGTCGTTCGGAATTAGTTTTGCGCAGTGTTAACTGAAACATGGATATCTGATTCGTACGGAGTCCGTTTTGGCTCCACAAGTAGTCAAAATGTTTGTGACGACCAGATGCTTCAATTGATTCTTTCATAGGGAACATTTGGAGAATTTTTCTTAAGGAGTTCGTTCAGAAACTTGTATAGAAACTTTCTAAATGAGCACTTGACAAACACATTTTGAGAACATACACAAAGTCCCAGCTATTGACCTAGTGCATCATCATAACTGAGGTCACTTGCATTTCCCTACAAGTAATCGGATCTCATATGGAGATGTTTAGCTAAGTAGAATGGAAAAAGGCGAATGCAACTACACAATAACTAGTCTGTAACTGTCGTTCGGAATCAGTTTTGCGAAGTGTTAACTGAAACATGGATATCTGATTCATGCGGAGTCCGTTTTGGCTCCACAAGTAGTCAAAACATTTGTGACGCCCAGATGCTTCAAAGGATTCTTTCGTAGGGAGCTTTTGGAGAACTTTTGTTAAGGAGTTCGTTCAGAAACTTTTATAGAAACTTTCTTAATGAGCACTCGACAAACGCATTTCGAGAACATACTCAAAGTCCCAGCCATGGACCAAGTGCATCATCATAACCGAGGTCTCTTGCATTTCCCTACAAGTAATTGGATCTCATATGGAGATGTTTAGCGAAGTAGAATGGAAAAAATCGAATGCAACTACACAAGAACTAGTTTGTAACTGTCGTTCGGAATCAGTTTTGCGCAGTGTTAACTAAAACATGGATATTTGACTCATACGGAGTCCGTTTTGGTTCCACAATAAGTCAAAACATTTGTGACGACCAGATGCTTCAAAGAATTCTTTGATTGGGAAATTTTGGAGAATTTTTCTTAAGGAGTTTGTTCAGAAACATGTATAGAAACTTTCTTAATGAGGACTCGACAAACGCATTTCGAGAACATACACAAAGTCCCAGCTATGGACCTAGTGCATCATCATAACCGAGGTCCCTTGCATTTCCCTACAAGTAATTGGATCTCATATGGAGATGTTTAGCGAAGTAGAATGGAAAAAATCGAATGCAACTACACAAGAACTAGTCTGTAACTGTCATTCGGAATCAATTTTGCACAGAGTTAACTGAAACATGGATATCTGACTCATACGGAGTCCGTTTAGGCTCCACAAGTAGTCAAAACATTTGTGACGACCAGATGCTTCAAAGGATTCTTTCATAGGGAGCTTTTGGAGAACTTTTCTTAAGGAGTTCGTTTAGAAACTTGTATAGAAACTTTCTTAATGAGGACTCGACAAACGCATTTCGAGAACATATGGAGATGTTTAGCGAAGTAGAATGGAAAAAATCGAATGCAACTACACAAGAACTAGTCTGTAACTGTCGTTCGGAATCAGTTTTGCGTAGTGTTAACTGAAACATGGATATCTGATTTATACGGAGTCCGTTTTGGCTCCACAAGTAGTCAAAAGGCTTGTGACGACCAGATGCTTCAAAGGATTCTTTCATAGGGAGCTTTTGGAGAACTTTTCTTAAGGAGTTCGTTCAGAAACTTGTATAGAAACTTTCTTAATGAGGACTCGACAAACGCATTTTGAGAACATACACAAAGTCCCAGCTATGGACCTAGTGCATCATCATAACCGAGGTCTCTTGCATTTCCCTAGAAGTAATTGGATCTCATATGGAGATGTTTAGTGAAGTAGAATGGACAAAATCGAATGCAACTACACAGGAACTAGTCTGTAACTATAGTTCGGAATCAGTTTTGCGCAGTGTTAATCGAAACATGGATATCTAACTCATACGGAGTCCGTTTTGGCTCCACAAGTAGTCAAAACGTTTGTGACGACCAGATGATTCAAGGGATTCTTTCATAGGGAGATTTTGGAGAACTTTTCTTAAGGAGTTCGTTTAGAAACTTGTATAGAAAGTTTCGTAATGAGGACTCGACAAACGCATTTCGAGGACATACACAAAGTCCCAGCTATGGACCTAGTGCATCATCATAACCGAGGTGTCTTGCATTTCCCTACAAGTAATTGGATTAAATATGGAGATGTTTAGCGAAGAAGAATGGGAAAAAGTCGAATGCAACTACACAAGAACTAATCTGTAACTGTCGTTCGGAATTAGTTTTGCGCAGTGTTAACTGAAACATGGATATCTGATTCATACGGAGTCCGTTTTGGCTCCACAAGTAGTCAAAACGTTTGTGACGACCAGATGCTTCAATTGATTCTTTCATAGGGAACATTTGGAGAATTTTTCTTAAGGAGTTCGTTCAGAAACTTGTATAGAAACTTTCTAAATGAGCACTTGACAAACACATTTTGAGAACATACACAAAGTCCCAGCTATTGACCTAGTGCATCATCATAACTGAGGTCACTTGCATTTCCCTACAAGTAATCGGATCTCATATGGAGATGTTTAGCTAAGTAGAATGGAAAAAGGCGAATGCAACTACACAATAACTAGTCTGTAACTGTCGTTCGGAATCAGTTTTGCGAAGTGTTAACTGAAACATGGATATCTGATTCATGCGGAGTCCGTTTTGGCTCCACAAGTAGTCAAAACATTTGTGACGCCCAGATGCTTCAAAGGATTCTTTCGTAGGGAGCTTTTGGAGATCTTTTGTTAAGGAGTTCGTTCAGAAACTTTTATAGAAACTTTCTTAATGAGCACTCGACAAACGCATTTCGAGAACATACTCAAAGTCCCAGCCATGGACCAAGTGCATCATCATAACCGAGGTCTCTTGCATTTCCCTACAAGTAATTGGATCTCATATGGAGATGTTTAGCGAAGTAGAATGGAAAAAAATCGAATTCAACTACACAAGAACTAGTTTGTAACTGTCGTTCGGAATCAGTTTTGCGCAGTGTTAACTAAAACATGGATATTTGACTCATACGGAGTCCGTTTTGGTTCCACAATAAGTCAAAACATTTGTGACGACCAGATGCTTCAAAGAATTCTTTGATTGGGAATTTTTGGAGAATTTTTCTTAAGGAGTTTGTTCAGAAACATGTATAGAAACTTTCTTAATGAGGACTCGACAAACGCATTTCGAGAACATACACAAAGTCCCAGCTATGGACCTAGTGCATCATCATAACCGAGGTCCCTTGCATTTCCCTACAAGTAATTGGATCTCATATGGAGATGTTTAGCGAAGTAGAATGGAAAAAATCGAATGCAACTACACAAGAACTAGTCTGTAACTGTCATTCGGAATCAATTTTGCACAGAGTTAACTGAAACATGGATATCTGACTCATACGGAGTCCGTTTAGGCTCCACAAGTAGTCAAAACATTTGTGACGACCAGATGCTTCAAAGGATTCTTTCATAGGGAGCTTTTGGAGAACTTTTCTTAAGGAGTTCGTTTAGAAACTTGTATAGAAACTTTCTTAATGAGGACTCGACAAACGCATTTCGAGAACATATGGAGATGTTTAGCGAAGTAGAATGGAAAAAATCGAATGCAACTACACAAGAACTAGTCTGTAACTGTCGTTCGGAATCAGTTTTGCGTAGTGTTAACTGAAACATGGATATCTGATTTATACGGAGTCCGTTTTGGCTCCACAAGTAGTCAAAAGGCTTGTGACGACCAGATGCTTCAAAGGATTCTTTCATAGGGAGCTTTTGGAGAACTTTTCTTAAGGAGTTCGTTCAGAAACTTGTATAGAAACTTTCTTAATGAGGACTCGACAAACGCATTTTGAGAACATACACAAAGTCCCAGCTATGGACCTAGTGCATCATCATAACCGAGGTCTCTTGCATTTCCCTAGAAGTAATTGGATCTCATATGGAGATGTTTAGTGAAGTAGAATGGACAAAATCGAATGCAACTACACAGGAACTAGTCTGTAACTATCGTTCGGAATCAGTTTTGCGCAGTGTTAATTGAAACATGGATATCTAACTCATACGGAGTCCGTTTTGGCTGCACAAGTAGTCAAAACGTTTGTGACGACCAGATGATTCAAGGGATTCTTTCATAGGGAGATTTTGGAGAACTTTTCTTAAGGAGTTCGTTTAGAAACTTGTATAGAAAGTTTCGTAATGAGGACTCGACAAACGCATTTCGAGGACATACACAAAGTCCCAGCTATGGACCTAGTGCATCATCATAACCGAGGTGTCTTGCATTTCCCTACAAGTAATTGGATTACATATGGAGATGTTTAGCGAAGAAGAATGGGAAAAAGTCGAATGCAACTACACAAGAACTAATCTGTAACTGTCGTTCGGAATTAGTTTTGCGCAGTGTTAACTTAAACATGGATATCTGATTCATACGGAGTCCGTTTTGGCTCCACAAGTAGTCAAAACGTTTGTGACGACCAGATGCTTCAATTGATTCTTTCATAGGGAACATTTGGAGAATTTTTCTTAAGGAGTTCGTTCAGAAACTTGTATAGAAACTTTCTAAATGAGCACTTGACAAACACATTTTGAGAACATACACAAAGTCCCAGCTATTGACCTAGTGCATCATCATAACTGAGGTCACTTGCATTTCCCTACAAGTAATCGGATCTCATATGGAGATGTTTAGCTAAGTAGAATGGAAAAAGGCGAATGCAACTACACAATAACTAGTCTGTAACTGTCGTTCGGAATGAGTTTACGAAGTGTTAACTGAAACATGGATATCTGATTCATGCGGAGTCCGTTTTGGCTCCACAAGTAGTCAAAACATTAGTGACACCCAGATGCTTCAAAGGATTCTTTCGTAGGGAGCTTTTGGAGAACTTTTGTTAAGGAGTTCGTTCAGAAACTTTTATAGAAACTTTCTTAATGAGCACTCGACAAACGCATTTCGAGAACATACTCAAAGTCCCAGCCATGGACCAAGTGCATCATCATAACCAAGGTCTCTTGCATTTCCCTACAAGTAATTGGATCTCATATGGAGATGTTTAGCGAAGTAGAATGGAAAAAAATCGAATACAACTACACAAGAACTAGTTTGTAACTGTCGTTCGGAATCAGTTTTGCGCAGTGTTAACTAAAACATGGATATTTGACTCATACGGAGTCCGTTTTGGTTCCACAATAAGTCAAAACATTTGTGACGACCAGATGCTTCAAAGAATTCTTTGATAGGGAATTTTTGGAGAATTTTTCTTAAGGAGTTTGTTCAGAAACATGTATAGAAACTTTCTTAATTAGCACTCGACAAACGCATTTCGAGAACATACACAAAGTCCCAGCTATGGACCTAGTGCATTGTCATAACCGAGGTCTCTTGCTTTTCCCTACAAGTAATTGGATCTCATATGGAGATGCTTAGTGAAGTAGAGTGGAAAAAATTGAATGCAACGACACAAGAACTAGTCTGTAACTGTCGTTCGGAATTAGTTTTGCGCAGTGTTAACTGAAACATGGATATCTGACTCATACGAAGTCCGTTTTGGCTCCACAAGTTGTCAACACGTTTGTGACGACCAGATGCTTCAAAGGATTCTTTCATAGGGAACTTTTCGAGAACTTGTGTTAAGGAGTTCGTTCAGAAACATGTATAGAAACTTTCTTAATGAGCACTCGACAAACGCATTTCGAGTACATACACAAAGTCCCAGCTATGGACCTAGTGCATCATCATAACCGAGGTCTCTTGCATTTACCTACAAGTAATTGGATCTCATATGGTGATGTTTAGTGAATTAGAATGGAAAAAATCGAATGCAACTACACAAGAACTAGTCTGTAACTGTCGTTCGGAATCAGTTTTGCGCAGTGTTAATTGAATCATGGATATCTGACTCATACATAGTCCGTTTTGGCTCCACAAGTAGTCAAAACGTTTGTGAAAACCAGATGTTTCAAAGGATTCTTTTATAGGAACTTTTGGATAACTTTTCTTAAGGAGTTCATTCAGAAACTTGTGTAGAAACTTTCTTAATGAGCACTCGACAAACGCATTTCGAGAACATACACAAAGTCCCAGCTATGGACGTACTGCATCATCATAACCGAGGTCTCTTGCATTTCCCTACAAGTAATTGGATCTCAGATGGAGATGTTTAGTGAAGTAGAATGGAAAAAATCGAATGCAACTACACAAGAACTAGTGTGTAACTATCGTTCGGAATCAGTTTTGCACAGTGTTAGCTGAAACATGGATATTTGACTCATAGGGAGTCCGTTTTGGCTCCACAAGTAGTAAGAATGTTTGTGACAACCAGATCCTTCAAAGGATTCTTTCATAGCGAACTTTTGGAGAACTTTTCTTAAGGAGTTCGTTCAGAAACTTGTATGGAAACTTTCTTACTGAGCACTCGACAAACACATTTCGAGAACATACACATGGTCCCAGCTACGGACCTAGTGCATCATCATAACCAAGGTCTCTTGCATTTCCCTACAAGTAATTAGATCTCATATGGAGATGTTTAGTGAAGTAAATGGAAAAAATCGAATGCAACTACACAAGAACTAGTCTGTAACTGACGTTCGGAATCAGTTTTGCGCAGTGTTAACTGAAACATGGATATCTGACTCATACGGAGTCCGTTTTGGCTCCACAAGTAGTCAAAACATTTGTGACGACCAGATGCTTCAAAGGATTCTTTCATAGGGAGCTTTTGGAGAACTTTTCTTAAGGAGTTCGTTTAGAAACTTGTATAGAAACTTTCTTAATGAGGACTCGACAAACGCATTTCGAGAACATATGGAGATGTTTAGCGAAGTAGAATGGAAAAAATCGAATGCAACTACACAAGAACTAGTCTGTAACTGTCGTTCGGAATCAGTTTTGCGTAGTGTTAACTGAAACATGGATATCTGATTTATACGGAGTCCGTTTTGGCTCCACAAGTAGTCAAAAGGCTTGTGACGACCAGATGCTTCAAAGGATTCTTTCATA
>NC_057799.1:506775658-506778070 GCF_018294505.1 Triticum aestivum
CAGCTATGGACCTAGTGCATCATCATAACCGAGGTCTCTTGCATTTACCTACAAGTAATTGGATCTCATATGGAGATGTTTAGTGAATTAGAATGGAAAAAATCGAATGCAACTACACAAGAACTAGTGTGTAACTGTCGTTCGGAATCAGTTTTGCGCAGTGTTAATTGAATCATGGATATCTGACTCATACATAGTCCGTTTTGGCTCCACAAGTAGTCAAAATGTTTGTGACAACCAGATGTTTCAAAGGATTCTTTTATAGGAACTTTTGGATAACTTTTCTTAAGGAGTTCATTCAGAAACTTGTGTAGAAACTTTCTTAATGAGCAGTCGACAAACGCATTTCGAGAACATACACAAAGTCCCAGCTATGGACGTACTGCATCATCATAACCGAGGTCTCTTGCATTTCCCTACAAGTAATTGGATCTCAGATGGAGATGTTTAGTGAAGTAGAATGGAAAAAATCGAATGCAACTACACAAGAACTAGTGTGTAACTATCGTTCGGAATCAGTTTTGCACAGTGTTAACTGAAACATGGATATTTGACTCATAGGGAGTCCGTTTTGGCTCCACAAGTAGTAAGAATGTTTGTGACAACCAGATCCTTCAAAGGATTCTTTCATAGCGAACTTTTGGAGAACTTTTCTTAAGGAGTTCGTTCAGAAACTTGTATGGAAACTTTCTTACTGAGCACTCGACAAACACATTTCGAGAACATACACATGGTCCCAGCTACGGACCTAGTGCATCATCATAACCAAGGTCTCTTGCATTTCCCTACAAGTAATTAGATCTCATATGGAGATGTTTAGTGAAGTAAATGGAAAAAATCGAATGCAACTACACAAGAACTAGTCTGTAACTGCCGTTCGGAATCAGTTTTGCGCAGTGTTAACTGAAACATGGATATCTGACTCATACGGAGTCCGTTTTGGCTCCACAAGTAGTCAAAACATTTGTGACGACCAGATGCTTCAAAGGATTCTTTCATAGGGAGCTTTTGGAGAACTTTTCTTAAGGAGTTCGTTTAGAAACTTGTATAGAAACTTTCTTAATGAGGACTCGACAAACGCATTTCGAGAACATATGGAGATGTTTAGCGAAGTAGAATGGAAAAAATCGAATGCAACTACACAAGAACTAGTCTGTAACTGTCGTTCGGAATCAGTTTTGCGTAGTGTTAACTGAAACATGGATATCTGATTTATACGGAGTCCGTTTTGGCTCCACAAGTAGTCAAAAGGCTTGTGACGACCAGATGCTTCAAAGGATTCTTTCATAAGGAGCTTTTGGAGAACTTTTCTTAAGGAGTTCGTTCAGAAACTTGTATAGAAACTTTCTTAATGAGGACTCGACAAACGCATTTTGAGAACATACACAAAGTCCCAGCTATGGACCTAGTGCATCATCATAACCGAGGTCTCTTGCATTTCCCTAGAAGTAATTGGATCTCATATGGAGATGTTTAGTGAAGTAGAATGGACAAAATCGAATGCAACTACACAGGTACTAGTCTGTAACTATCGTTCGGAATCAGTTTTGCGCAGTGTTAATTGAAACATGGATATCTAACTCATACGGAGTCCGTTTTGGCTCCACAAGTAGTCAAAACGTTTGTGACGACCAGATGATTCAAGGGATTCTTTCATAGGGAGATTTTGGAGAACTTTTCTTAAGGAGTTCGTTTAGAAACTTGTATAGAAAGTTTCGTAATGAGGACTCGACAAACGCATTTCGAGGACATACACAAAGTCCCAGCTATGGACCTAGTGCATCATCATAACCGAGGTGTCTTGCATTTCCCTACAAGTAATTGGATTACATATGGATATGTTTAGCGAAGAAGAATGGGAAAAATTCGAATGCAACTACACAAGAACTAATCTGTAACTGTCGTTCGGAATTAGTTTTGCGCAGTGTTAACTGAAACATGGATATCTGATTCATACGGAGTCCGTTTTGGCTCCACAAGTAGTCAAAACGTTTGTGACGACCAGATGCTTCAATTGATTCTTTCATAGGGAACATTTGGAGAATTTTTCTTAAGGAGTTCGTTCAGAAACTTGTATAGAAACTTTCTAAATGAGCACTTGACAAACACATTTTGAGAACATACACAAAGTCCCAGCTATTGACCTAGTGCATCATCATAACTGAGGTCACTTGCATTTCCCTACAAGTAATCGGATCTCATATGGAGATGTTTAGCTAAGTAGAATGGAAAAAGGCGAATGCAACTACACAATAACTAGTCTGTAACTGTCGTTCGGAATCAGTTTTGCGAAGTGTTAACTGAAACATGGATATCTGATTCATGCGGAGTCCGTTTTGGCTCCACAAGTAGTCAAAACATTTGTGACGCCCAGATGCTTCAAAGGATTCTTTCGTAGGGAGCTTTTGGAGA
>NC_057799.1:506778080-506779369 GCF_018294505.1 Triticum aestivum
CAGCTATGGACCTAGTGCATCATCATAACCGAGGTCTCTTGCATTTACCTACAAGTAATTGGATCTCATATGGAGATGTTTAGTGAATTAGAATGGAAAAAATCGAATGCAACTACACAAGAACTAGTGTGTAACTGTCGTTCGGAATCAGTTTTGCGCAGTGTTAATTGAATCATGGATATCTGACTCATACATAGTCCGTTTTGGCTCCACAAGTAGTCAAAATGTTTGTGACAACCAGATGTTTCAAAGGATTCTTTTATAGGAACTTTTGGATAACTTTTCTTAAGGAGTTCATTCAGAAACTTGTGTAGAAACTTTCTTAATGAGCAGTCGACAAACGCATTTCGAGAACATACACAAAGTCCCAGCTATGGACGTACTGCATCATCATAACCGAGGTCTCTTGCATTTCCCTACAAGTAATTGGATCTCAGATGGAGATGTTTAGTGAAGTAGAATGGAAAAAATCGAATGCAACTACACAAGAACTAGTGTGTAACTATCGTTCGGAATCAGTTTTGCACAGTGTTAACTGAAACATGGATATTTGACTCATAGGGAGTCCGTTTTGGCTCCACAAGTAGTAAGAATGTTTGTGACAACCAGATCCTTCAAAGGATTCTTTCATAGCGAACTTTTGGAGAACTTTTCTTAAGGAGTTCGTTCAGAAACTTGTATGGAAACTTTCTTACTGAGCACTCGACAAACACATTTCGAGAACATACACATGGTCCCAGCTACGGACCTAGTGCATCATCATAACCAAGGTCTCTTGCATTTCCCTACAAGTAATTAGATCTCATATGGAGATGTTTAGTGAAGTAAATGGAAAAAATCGAATGCAACTACACAAGAACTAGTCTGTAACTGCCGTTCGGAATCAGTTTTGCGCAGTGTTAACTGAAACATGGATATCTGACTCATACGGAGTCCGTTTTGGCTCCACAAGTAGTCAAAACATTTGTGACGACCAGATGCTTCAAAGGATTCTTTCATAGGGAGCTTTTGGAGAACTTTTCTTAAGGAGTTCGTTTAGAAACTTGTATAGAAACTTTCTTAATGAGGACTCGACAAACGCATTTCGAGAACATATGGAGATGTTTAGCGAAGTAGAATGGAAAAAATCGAATGCAACTACACAAGAACTAGTCTGTAACTGTCGTTCGGAATCAGTTTTGCGTAGTGTTAACTGAAACATGGATATCTGATTTATACGGAGTCCGTTTTGGCTCCACAAGTAGTCAAAAGGCTTGTGACGACCAGATGCTTCAAAGGATTCTTTCATA
>NC_057799.1:506779379-506789155 GCF_018294505.1 Triticum aestivum
GTTTGTGACGACCAGATGCTTCAATTGATTCTTTCATAGGGAACATTTGGAGAATTTTTCTTAAGGAGTTCGTTCAGAAACTTGTATAGAAACTTTCTAAATGAGCACTTGACAAACACATTTTGAGAACATACACAAAGTCCCAGCTATTGACCTAGTGCATCATCATAACTGAGGTCACTTGCATTTCCCTACAAGTAATCGGATCTCATATGGAGATGTTTAGCTAAGTAGAATGGAAAAAGGCGAATGCAACTACACAATAACTAGTCTGTAACTGTCGTTCGGAATCAGTTTTGCGAAGTGTTAACTGAAACATGGATATCTGATTCATGCGGAGTCCGTTTTGGCTCCACAAGTAGTCAAAACATTTGTGACGCCCAGATGCTTCAAAGGATTCTTTCGTAGGGAGCTTTTGGAGAACTTTTGTTAAGGAGTTCGTTCAGAAACTTTTATAGAAACTTTCTTAATGAGCACTCGACAAACGCATTTCGAGAACATACTCAAAGTCCCAGCCATGGACCAAGTGCATCATCATAACCGAGGTCTCTTGCATTTCCCTACAAGTAATTGGATCTCATATGGAGATGTTTAGCGAAGTAGAATGGAAAAAAATCGAATGCAACTACACAAGAACTAGTTTGTAACTGTCGTTCGGAATCAGTTTTGCGCAGTGTTAACTAAAACATGGATATTTGACTCATACGGAGTCCGTTTTGGTTCCACAATAAGTCAAAACATTTGTGACGACCAGATGCTTCAAAGAATTCTTTGATAGGGAATTTTTGGAGAATTTTTCTTAAGGAGTTTGTTCAGAAACATGTATAGAAACTTTCTTAATTAGCACTCGACAAACGCATTTCGAGAACATACACAAAGTCCCAGCTATGGACCTAGTGCATTGTCATAACCGAGGTCTCTTGCTTTTCCCTACAAGTAATTGGATCTCATATGGAGATGCTTAGTGAAGTAGAGTGGAAAAAATTGAATGCAACTACACAAGAACTAGTCTGTAACTGTCGTTCGGAATTAGGTTTGCGCAGTGTTAACTGAAACATGGATATCTGACTCATACGAAGTCCGTTTTGGCTCCACAAGTTGTCAACACGTTTGTGACGACCAGATGCTTCAAAGGATTCTTTCATAGGGAACTTTTCGAGAACTTGTGTTAAGGAGTTCGTTCAGAAACTTGTATAGAAACTTTCTTAATGAGCACTCGACAAACGCATTTCGAGTACATACACAAAGTCCCAGCTATGGACCTAGTGCATCATCATAACCGAGGTCTCTTGCATTTACCTACAAGTAATTGGATCTCATATGGAGATGTTTAGTGAATTAGAATGGAAAAAATCGAATGCAACTACACAAGAACTAGTCTGTAACTGTCGTTCGGAATCAGTTTTGCGCAGTGTTAATTGAATCATGGATATCTGACTCATACATAGTCCGTTTTGGCTCCACAAGTAGTCAAAATGTTTGTGACAACCAGATGTTTCAAAGGATTCTTTTATAGGAACTTTTGGATAACTTTTCTTAAGGAGTTCGTTCAGAAACTTGTGCAGAAACTTTCTTAATGAGCACTCGACAAACGCATTTCGAGAACATACACAAAGTCCCAGCTATGGACGTACTGCATCATCATAACCGAGGTCTCTTGCATTTCCCTACAAGTAATTGGATCTCATATGGAGATGTTTAGTGAAGTAGAATGGAAAAAATCGAATGCAACTACACAAGAACTAGTGTGTAACTATCGTTCGGAATCAGTTTTGCACAGTGTTAACTGAAACATGGATATTTGACTCATAGGGAGTCCGTTTTGGCTCCACAAGTAGTAAGAATGTTTGTGACAACCAGATCCTTCAAAGGATTCTTTAATAGCGAACTTTTGGAAAACTTTTCTTAAGGAGTTCGTTCAGAAACTTGTATGGAAACTTTCTTACTGAGCACTCGACAAACACATTTCGAGAACATACACATGGTCCCAGCTATGGACCTAGTGCATCATCATAACCAAGGTCTCTTGCATTTCCCTACAAGTAATTAGATCTCATATGGAGATGTTTAGTGAAGTAAATGGAAAAAATCGAATGCAACTACACAAGAACTAGTCTGTAACTGTCGGTCGGAATCAGTTTTGCGCAGTGTTAACTGAAACATGGATATCTGACTCATACGGAGTCCGTTTTGGCTCCACAAGTAGTCAAAACATTTGTGACGACCAGATGCTTCAAAGGATTCTTTCATAGGGAGCTTTTGGAGAACTTTTCTTAGGGAGTTCGTTCAGAAACTTGTATAGAAACTTTCTTAATCAGCACTCGACAAACACATTTCGAGAACATACACAAAGTCCCAGCTATGGACGTAGTGCATTATCATATCCGAGGTCTCTTGCATTTCCGTACAAGTAATTGGATCTCATATGGAGATGTTTAGTGAAGTAGAATGGAAAAAATCGAATGCAACTACACAAGAACTAGTGTGTAACTATCGTTCGGAATCAGTTTTGCGCAGTGTTAACTGAAACATGGATATCTGACTCATACGAAGTCCGTTTTGGCTCCACAAGTAGTCAAAACGTTTGTGACGACCAGATGCTTCAAAGGATTCTTTCATAGGGAACTTTGGGAGAACTTTTCTTAAGGAGTTCGTTCAGAAACATGTATAGAAACTTTCTTAATGAGCACTCGACAAACGCATATCGAGAACATACACAAAGTCCGAGCTATGGACGTAGTGCATCATCATAACCGAGGTCTCTTGCATTTCCCTACAAGTAATTAGATCTCATATGGAGATGTTTAGTGAAGTAGAATGGAAAAAATCGAATGCAACTACACAAGAACTAGTCTGTAACTGTCGTTCGGAATCAGTTTTGCGCAGTGTTAACTGAAACATGGATATCTGACTCAAACGGAGTCCGTTTTGGCTCCACAAGTAGTCAAAATGTTTGTGATGACCAGATGCTTCAAAGGATTCTTTCATAGGGAGCTTTTGGAGAACTTTTCTTAGGGAGTTCATTCAGAAACTTGTATAGAAACTTTCTTAATGAGCACTCGACAAACGCATTTCGAGAACATACACAAAGTCCCAGCTATGGATGTAGTGCATCATCATATCCGAGGTCTCTTGCATTTCCGTACAAGTAACTGGATCTCATATGGAGATGTTTAGTGAAGTAGAATGGAAAAAATCGAATGCAACTACACAAGAACTAGTGTGTAACTGTCGTTCGGAATTAGTTTTGCGAAGTGTTAAGTTAAACATGGATATCTGACTCATACGAAGTCTGTTTTGGCTCCACAAGTAGTCAAAACGTTTCTGATGACCAGATGCTTCAAAGGATTCTTTCAACTTGAACTGTTGGAGAACTTTTCTTAAGGAGTTATTTCAGACACTTGTATAGAAACTTTCTTAATGAGCACTCGACAAACGCATTTCGAGAATATACATAAAGTCCGAGCTACGGACCTAGTGCATCATCATAACCGAGGTCTCTTGCATTTCCCTACAAGTAATTGGATCTCATATGGAGATTTTTAGTGAAGTAGAATGGAAAAAAATCGAATGCAACTACACAAGAACTAGTGTGTAACTGTCGTTCGGAATCAGTTTTGCAAAGTGTTAACTGAAACATGGATATCTGACTCATACGGAGTCCATTTTGGCTCCACAAGTAGTCAAAACATTTGTGACGACCAGATGCTTGAAAGGATTCTTTCATAGGGAGCTTTTGGAGAACTTTTCTTAAGGAGTTCGTTCAGAAACTTGTATAGAAACTTTCTTAATGAGTACTCGACAAATGCATTTCGAGAACATACACAAAGTCCCAGCTATGGACCTAGTGCATCATCATAACCAAGGTCTCTTGCATTTACCTACAAGCAATTGGATCTCATATGGAGATGTTTAGTGAAGTAGAATGGAAAAAATCGAATGCAACTACACAAGAACTAGTCTGTAACTATCGTTCGGAATCAGCTTTACGCAGTGTTAATTGAAACATGGATATCTGACTCATACGGAGTCTGTTTTGGCTCCAGAAGTAGTCAAAACATTTGTGACGACTAGATGTTTCAAAGGATTCTTTCATAGGGAGCTTTTGGAGAACTTTTCTTAAGGAGTTCGTTCAGAAACTTGTATAGAAACTTTCTTAATGAGCACTCGACAAACGCATTTCGAGAACATACACAAAGTCCCAGCTATGGATGTAGTGCATCATCGTAACCGAGGTCTCTTGCATTTCCCTACAAGTAATTGGATCTCATATGGAGATGTTTAGTGAAGTAGAATGGAAAAAATTGAATGCAACTACACAAGAACTAGTGTGTAACTATCGTTCGGAATCAGTTTTGCGCAGTGTTAACTGAAACATGGATATCTGATTCATACGGAGTCCGTTTTGGCTCCACAAGTAGTCAAAACATTTGTGATGACCAGATGCTTCAAATGATTCTTTTATAGGGAGCTTTTGGAGAACTTTTCTTAAGTAGTTCGTTTAGAAACTTGTATAGAAACTTTCTTAATGAGCAGTCGACAAACGCATTTCGAGAACATACACAAAGTCCCAGCTATGGACCTAGTGCATTGTCATAACCGAGGTCTCTTGCATTTCCCTACAAGTAATTGGATCTCATATGGAGATGCTTAGTGAAGTAGAGTGGAAAAAATCGAATGCAAGTACATAAGAACTAGTCTGTAACTGTCGTTCGGATGGACATCTGACTCAAACGAGGTCGTTTTGGCTCCACAAGTAGTCAAAACGTTTGTGACGACTAGATGCTTCAAAGGATTCTTTCATAGGGAACTTTTGGAGAACTTTTCTTAAGGAGTTCGTTCAGAAACTTGTATAGAAACTTTCTTAATGACCACTCGACCAACGCATTTTGAGAACATACACAAAGTCCCAGCTATGGACGTAGTGCATCATCATAACCAAGGTCTCTTGCATTTCCCTACAAGTAATTAGATCTCATATGGAGATGTTTAGTGAAGTAAATGGAAAAAATCGAATGCAACTACAAAAGAACTAGTCTGTAAGTGTCGTTCGGAATCAGTTTTGCACAGTGTTAACTGAAACATGGATATCTGACTCATACGGAGTCCGTTTTGGCTCCACAAGTAGTCAAAACATTTGTGACGACCAGATGCTTCAAAGGATTCTTTCATAGGGAGCTTTTGGAGAACTTTTCTTAGGGAGTTCGTTCAGAAACTTGTATAGAAACTTTCTTAATGAGCACTTGACAAACGCATTTCGAGAACATACACAAAGTCCAAGCTATGGACGTAGTGCATCATCATATCCGAGGTCTCTTGCATTTCCCTACAAGTAATTGGATCTAATATGGAGATTTTTAGTGAAGTAGAATGGAAAAAATCGAATGCAACTACACAAGAACTAGTTTGTAACTGTCGTTCGGAATCAGTTTTGCCCAGTGTTAGCTGAAACATGGATATCTGATTCATACGGAGTCCGTTTTGGCTCCACAAGTAGTCAAAACATTTGTGACGACCAGATGCTTCAACGGATTCTTTCATAGGGACCTTTTGGAGAACTTTTCTTGCGGAGTTCGTTCAGAAACTTGTATAGGAACTTTCTTAATGAGCACTTGACAAACGCATTTCGAGAACATACACAAAGTCCTAGCTATGGACGTAGTGCATCATCATATCCGAGGTCTCTTGCATTTCCCTACAAGTAATTGGATCTCATATGGAGATGTTTAGTGAAGTAGAATGGAAAAAATCGAATGCAACTACACAAGAACTAGTCTGTAACTGTCATTCGGAATTAGTTTTGCGCAGTGTTAACTGAAACATGGATATCTGACTCAAACGAGGTCCGTTTTGGCTCCACAAGTAGTCAAAACGTTTGTGACGACCAGATGCTTCAAAGGATTCCTTCATAGGGAACTTTTGGAGAACTTTTCTTAAGGAGTTCGTTCAGAAACATGTATAGAATCTTTCTTAATGAGCACTCGACAAACGCATTTCGAGAACATACACATGGTCCCAGCTATGGACGTAGTGCATCATCATAACCGAGGTCTCTTGCATTTCCCTACAAGTAATTAGATCTCATATGGAGATGTTTAGTGAAGTAGAATGGAAAAAATCGAATGCAACTACACAAGAACTAGTCTGTAACTGTCGTTCGGAATCAGTTTTGCGCAGTGTTAACTGAAACATGGATATCTGACTCAAACGGAGTCCGTTTTGGCTCCACAAGTAGTCAAAATGTTTGTGATGACCAGATGCTTCAAAGGATTCTTTCATAGGGAGCTTTTGGAGAACTTTTCTTAGGGAGTTCATTCAGAAACTTGTATAGAAACTTACTTAATGAGCACTCGACAAACGCATTTCGAGAACATACACAAAGTCCCAGCTATGGATGTAGTGCATCATCATATCCGAGGTCTCTTGCATTTCCGTACAAGTAACTGGATCTCATATGGAGATGTTTAGTGAAGTAGAATGGAAAAAATCGAATGCAACTACACAAGAACTAGTGTGTAACTGTCGTTCGGAATTAGTTTTGCGAAGTGTTAAGTTAAACATGGATATCTGACTCATACGAAGTCTGTTTTGGCTCCACAAGTAGTCAAAACGTTTGTGATGACCAGATGCTTCAAAGGATTCTTTCAACTTGAACTGTTGGAGAACTTTTCTTAAGGAGTTATTTTAGACACTTGTATAGAAACTTTCTTAATGAGCACTCGACAAACGCATTTCGAGAATATACACAAAGTCCGAGCTACGGACCTAGTGCATCATCATAACCGAGGTCTCTTGCATTTCCCTACAAGTAATTGGATCTCATATGGAGATTTTTAGTGAAGTAGAATGGAAAAAAATCGAATGCAACTACACAAGAACTAGTCTGTAACTGTCGTTCGGAATCAGTTTTGCAAAGTGTTAACTGAAACATGGATATCTGACTCATACGGAGTCCATTTTGGCTCCACAAGTAGTCAAAACATTTGTGACGACCAGATGCTTGAAAGGATTCTTTCATAGGGAGCTTTTGGAGAACTTTTCTTAAGGAGTTCGTTCAGAAACTTGTATAGAAACTTTCTTAATGAGTACTCGACAAATGCATTTCGAGAACATACACAAAGTCCCAGCTATGGACCTAGTGCATCATCATAACCAAGGTCTCTTGCATTTACCTACAAGCAATTGGATCTCATATGGAGATGTTTAGTGAAGTAGAATGGAAAAAATCGAATGCAACTACACAAGAACTAGTCTGTAACTATTGTTCGGAATCAGCTTTACGCAGTGTTAATTGAAACATGGATATCTGACTCATACGGAGTCAGTTTTGGCTCCACAAGTAGTCAAAACATTTGTGACGACCAGATGTTTCAAAGGATTCTTTCATAGGGAGCTTTTGGAGAACTTTTCTTAAGGAGTTCGTTCAGAAACTTGTATAGAAACTTCCTTAATGAGCACTCGACAAACGCATTTCGAGAACATACACAAAGTCCCAGCTATGGATGTAGTGCATCATCGTAACCGAGGTCTCTTGCATTTCCCTACAAGTAATTGGATCTCATATGGAGATGTTTAGTGAAGTAGAATGGAAAAAATCGAATGTAAGTACACAAGAACTAGTGTGTAACTATCGTTCGGAATCAGTTTTGCGCAGTGTTAACTGAAACATGGATATCTGATTCATACAGAGTCTGTTTTGGCTCCACAAGTAGTCAAAACATTTGTGATGACCAGATGCTTGAAATGATTCTTTTATAGGGAGCTTTTGGAGAACTTTTCTTAAGTAGTTCGTTTAGAAACTTGTATAGAAACTTTCTTAATGAGCAGTCGACAAACGCATTTCGAGAACATACACAAAGTCCCAGCTATGGACCTAGTGCATTGTCATAACCGAGGTCTCTTGCATTTCCCTACAAGTAATTGGATCTCATATGGAGATGCTTAGTGAAGTAGAGTGGAAACAATCGAATGCAAGTACATAAGAACTAGTCTGTAACTGTCGTTCGGATGGACATCTGACTCAAACGAGGTCGTTTTGGCTCCACAAGTAGTCAAAACGTTTGTGACGACTAGATGCTTCAAAGGATTCTTTCATAGGGAACTTTTGGAGAACTTTTCTTAAGGAGTTCGTTCAGAAACTTGTATAGAAACTTTCTTAATGAGCACTCGACAAACGCATTTTGAGAACATACACAAGGTCCCAGCTATTGACCTAGTGCATCATCATAACCGAGGTCTCTTGCATTCCCCTACAAGTAATTGGATCTCATATGGAGATGCTTAGTGAAGTAGAGTAGAAAAAATCGAATGCAACTACACAAGAACTAGTCTGTAACTGTCGTTCTCAATCAGTTTTCCGCAGTGTTAACTGAAACATGGATATCTGACTCATACGGAGTCCGTTTTGGCTCCACATGTAGTCAAAACGTTTTTGACGACTAGATGCTTCAAAGGATTCTTTCATAGGGAAGTTTTGGAGAACTTTTCTTAAGGAGTTCGTTCAGAAACTTGTATAGAAACTTTCTTAATGAGCACTTGACAAACGCATTTCGAGAACATACACAAAGTCCCAGCTATAGACCAAGTGCATCATCATAACCAAGGTCTCTTGCATTTCCCTACAAGTAATTGGATCTCATATGGAGATGTTTAGTGAAGTAGAATGGAAAAAATCGAATGCAACTACACATGAACTAGTCTTTAACTGTCGTTCGGAATTAGTTTTGCGAAGTGTTAACTGAAACATGGATATCTGACTCATACGGTGTCCGTTTTGGCTCCACAAGTAGTCAAAACGTTTGTGACGACCAGATGCTTCAAAGGATTCTTTCAACGTGAACTTTTGGAGAACTTTTCTTAAGGAGTTCGTTCAGAAACTTGTATAGAAACTTTCTTAATCAGCACTCGACAAACGCATTTCGAGAACATACACAAAGTCCCAGCTATGGACCTAGTGCATTGTCATAACCGAGGTCTCTTGCATTTCCCTACAAGTAATTGGATCTCATATGGAGATGCTTAGTGAAGTAGAGTGGAAAAAATCGAATGCAACTACACAAGAACTAGTCTGTAACTGTCGTTCGGAATTAGTTTTCGCAGTGTTAACTGAAACATGGATATCTGACTCATTCGAAGTCCGTTTCGGCTCCACAAGTAGTCAAAACGTTTGTGACGACCAGATGCTTCAAAGGATTCTTTCATAGGGAACTTTTCGAGAACTTTTCTGAAGGAGTTCGTTCAGAAACTTGTATAGAAACTTTCTTAATGAGCACTCGACAAACGCATTTCGAGAACATACACAAGGTCCCAGCTATGGACCTAGTGCATCATCATAACCGAGGTCTCTTGCATTTCCCTACAAGTAATTAGATCTCATATGGAGATGTTTAGTGATGTAAATGGAAAAAATCGAATGCAACTACACAAGAACTAGTCTGTAACTGTCGTTCGGAATCAGTTTTGCGCAGTGTTAACTGAAACATGGATATCTGACTTATACGGAGTCCGTTTTGGCTCCACAAGTAGTCAAAACATTAGTGACGACCAGATGCTTCAAAGGATTCTTTCATAGGGAGCTTTTGGAGAACTTTTCTTAAGGAGTTCGTTCAGAAACTTGTATAGAAACTTTCTTAATGAGCACTCGACAAACGCATTTCGAGAACATACACAAAGTCCCAGCTATGGACGTAGTGCATCATCATAACCGAGGTCTCTTGAATTTCCCTACAAGTAATTGGATATCATATGGAGATGTTTGGTGAATTAGAATGGAAAAA
>NC_057799.1:506789446-506793119 GCF_018294505.1 Triticum aestivum
CTTTTGGAGAACTTTTCTTAAGGAGTTCGTTCAGAAACTTGTATAGAAACTTTCTTAATGAGCACTCGACAAACGCATTTCGAGAACATACACAAAGTCCCAGCTATGGACCTAGTGCATCATCATAACCGAGGTCTCTTGCATTTCCCTACAAGTAATTGGATCTCATATGGAGATGTTTAGTGAAGTAGAATGGAAAAAATCGAATGCAACTACACAAGAACTAGTGTGTAACTGTCGTTCGGAATCAGTTTTGCGCAGTGTTAACTGAAACATGGATATCTGACTCATACGGTGTCCGTTTTGGCTCCACAAGTAGTCAAAACGTATGTGACGACCAGATGCTTCAAAGGATTCTTTCATAGAGAGCTTTTGGAGAACTGTTCTTAAGGAGTTCGTTCAGAAACTTGTATAGAAACTTTCTTAATGAGCACTCGACAAACGCATTTCGAGAACATACACAAAGTCCCAGCTATGGACCTAGTGCATTGTCATAACCGAGGTCTCTTGCATTTCCCTACAAGTAATTGGATCTCATATGGAGATGTTTAGTGATGTAAATGGAAAAAATCTAATCCAACTACACAAGAACTAGTCTGTAACTGTCGTTCGGAATTACTTTTGCGCAGTGTCAACTGAAACATGGATATCTGACTCATACGAAGTCCGTTTCGGCTCCACAAGTAGTCAAAACGTTTGTGACGACTAGATGCTTCAAAGGATTCTTTCATAGGGAACTTTTGGAGAACTTTTCTTAAGGAGTTCGTTCAGAAACTTGTATAGAATCTTTCTTAATGAGCACTCGACAAACGCATTTCGAGAACATACACAAAGTCCCAGCTATGGACCTAGTGCATCATCATAACCGAGGTCTCTTGCATTTCCCTACAAGAAATTGGATCTCATATGGAGATGTTTAGTGAAGTAGAATGGAAAAAATCGAATGCAACTACACATGAACTAGTCTTTAACTGTCGTTCGGAATTAGTTTTGCGAAGTGTTAACTGAAACATGGATATCTGACTCATACGGAGTCCGTTTTGGCTCCACAAGTAGTCAAAACATTCGTGATGACTAGATGCTTCAAAGGATTCTTTCAACGCGAACTTTTGGAGAACTTTTCTTAAGGAGTTCGTTCAGAAACTTGTATAGAAACTTTCTTAATGAGCACTCGACAAACGCATTTCGAGAACATACACAAAGTCCCAGCTATGGACCTAGTGCATTGTCATAACCGAGGTCTCTTGCATTTCCCTACAAGTAATTGGATCTCATATGGAGATGCTTAGTGAAGTAGAGTGGAAAAAATCGAATGCAACTACACAAGAACTAGTCTGTAACTGTCGTTCGGAATTACTTTTGCGCAGTGTCAACTGAAACATGGATATCTGACTCATACGAAGTCCGTTTCGGCTCCACAAGTAGTCAAAACGTTTGTGACGACTAGATGCTTCAAAGGACTCTTTCATAGGGAACTTTTGGAGAACTTTTCTTAAGGAGTTCGTTCAGAAACTTGTATAGAATCTTTCTTAATGAGCACTCGACAAACGCATTTCGAGAACATACACAAAGTCCGAGCTATGGACCTAGTGCATCATCATAACTGAGGTCTCTTGCATTTCCCTACAAGTAATTGGATCTCATATGGAGATTTTTAGTGAAGTAGAATGGAAAAAAATCGAATGCAACTACACAAGAACTAGTCTGTAACTGTCGTTCGGAATCAGTTTTGCAAAGTGTTAACTGAAACATGGATATCTGACTCATACGGAGTCTGTTTTGGCTCCACAAGTAGTCAAAACATTTGTGACGACCAGATGCTTGAAAGGATCCTTTCATAGGGAGCTTTTGGAGAACTTTTCTTAAGGAGTTCGTTCAGAAACTTGTATAGAAACTTTCTTAATGAGTACTCGACAAATGCATTTCGAGAACATACACAAAGTCCCAGCTACGGACCTAGTGCATCATCATAACCGAGGTCTCTTGCATTTACCTACAAGTAATTTGATCTCATATGGAGATGTTTAGTGAAGTAGAATGGAAAAAATCGAATGCAACTACACAAGAACTAGTCTGTAACTATCGTTCGGAATCAGTTTTGCGCAGTGTTAACTGAAACATGGATATCTGACTCATACGAAGTCCGTTTTGGCTCCACAAGTAGTCAAAACGTTTGTGACGACCAGATGCTTCAAAGAATTCTTTCATAGGGAACTTTTGGAGAACTTTTCTTAAGGAGTTCGTTCAGCAACTTGTATAGAAACTTTCTTAATGAGCACTCGACAAACGCATTTCGAGAACATACACAAAGTCCCAGCTATGGACCTAGTGCATCATCATAACCGAGGTCTCTTGCATTACCCTACAAGTAATTTGATCTCATATGGAGATGTTTAGTGAAGTAGAATGGAAAAAATCGAATGCAACTACACAAGAACTAGTGTGCAACTGTCGTTCGGAATCAGTTTTGCCGCAGTGATAACTGAAACATGGATATCTGACTCATACGGAGTCCGTTTTGGCTCCACAAGCAGTCAAAACATTTGTGACGACCAGATGCTTCAAAGGATTCTTTCATAGGGAGCTTTTGGAGATCTTTTCTGAAGGAGTTCATTCAGAAACTTGTATAGAAACTTTCTTAATGAGCACTCGACAAACGCATTTCGAGAACATACACAAGGTCCCAGCTATGGACCTAGTGCATCATCATAACCGAGGTCTCTTTCATTTCCCTACATGTAATTAGATCTCATATGTAGATGTTTAGTGAAGTAAATGGAAAAAATCGAATGCAACTACACAAGAACTAGTCTGTAACTGTCATTCGGAATCAGTTTTGCGCAGTGTTAACTGAAACATGGATATCTGACTCATATGGACTCCGTTTTGGCTCCACAAGTAGTCAAAACATTTGTGACGACCAGATGCTTCAAAGGATTCTTTCATAGGGAGCTTTTGGAGAACTTTTCTTAAGGAGTTCGTTCAGAAACTTGTATAGAAACTTTCTTAATGAGCACTCGACAAACGCATTTCGAGAACATACACAAAGTCCCAGCTATGGACGTAGTGCATCATCATAACTGAGGTCTCTTGCATTTCCCTACAAGTAGTTGGATCACATATGCAGATGTTTAGTGAAGGAGAATGGAAAAAATCGAATACAACTACAACAGAACTAGTGTGTAACTATCGTTCGGAATCAGTTTTGCGCAGTGTTAACTGAAACATGGATATCTGACTCATACGAAGTCCGTTTTGGCTCCACAAGTAGTCAAAACGTTTGTGACGACCAGATGCTTCAAAGAATTCTTTCATAGGGAACTTTTGGAGAACTTTTCTTAAGGAGTTCGTTCAGCAAGTTGTATAGAAACTTTCTTAATGAGCACTCGACAAACGCATTTCGAGAACATACACAAAGTCCCAGCTATGGACCTAGTGCATCATCATAACCGAGGTCTCTTGCATTTCCCTACAAGTAATTTGATCTCATATGGAGATGTTTAGTGAAGTAGAATGGAAAAAATCGAATGCAACTACACAAGAACTAGTGTGCAACTGTCGTTCGGAATCAGTTTTGCGCAGTGTTAACTGAAACATGGATATCTGACTCATACGGAGTCCGTTTTGGCTCCACAAGCAGTCAAAACATTTGTGACGACCAGATGCTTCAAAG
>NC_057799.1:506796845-506797281 GCF_018294505.1 Triticum aestivum
TTTGCGCAGTGTTAACTGAAACATGGATATCTGACTCATACGGAATCCGTTTTGGCTCCACAAGTAGTCAAAACATTTGTGACGACCAGATGCTTCAAAGGATTCTTTCATAGGGAGCTTTTGGAGAACTTTTCTTAAGGAGTTCGTTCAGAAACTTGTATAGAAACTTTCTTAATGAGCACTCGACAAACGCATTTCGAGAACATACACAAAGTCCCAGCTATGGACGTAGTGCATCATCATAACCGAGGTCTCTTGCATTTCCCTACAAGTAATTGGATCTCATATGGAGATGTTTAGTGAAGTAGAATGGAAAAAATTGAATGCAACTACACAAGAACTAGTGTGTAACTATCGTTCGGAATCAGTTTTGCGCAGTGTTAATTGAAACATGGATATCTGACTCATACGAAGTCCGTTTTGGCTCCACAAGTAG
>NC_057799.1:506797557-506798279 GCF_018294505.1 Triticum aestivum
AAATGGAAAAAATCGAATGCAACTACACAAGAACTAGTGTGTAACTGTCGTTCGGAATCAGTTTTGCGCAGTGTTAACTGAAACATGGATATCTGACTCATATGGACTCGGTTTTTGCTCCACAAGTAGTCAAAACATTTGTGACGACCAGATGCTTCAAAGGATTCTTTCATAGGGAGCTTTTGGAGAACTTTTCTTAAGGAGTTCGTTCAGAAACTTGTATAGAAACTTTCTTAATGAGCACTCGACAAACGCATTTCGAGAACATACACAAAGTCCCAGCTATGGACGTAGTGCATCATCATAACCGAGGTCTCTTGCATTTCCCTACAAGTAATTGGATCTCATATGGAGATGTTTAGTGAAGTAGAATGGAAGAAATCGAATGCAACTACACAAGAACTAGTCTGTAACTGTCGTTCGGAATTAGTTTTGCGCAGTGTCAACTGAAACATGGATATCTGACTCATACGAAGTCCGTTTCGGCTCCACAAGTAGTCAAAACGTTTGTCACGACCAGATGCTTCAAAGGATTCTTTCATAGGGAACTTTTGGAGAACTTTTCTTAAGGAGTTCGTTCAGAAACTTGTATAGAATCTTTCTTAATGAGCACTCGACAAACGCATTTCAAGAACATACACAAGGTCCCAGCTATGGACCTAGTGCATCATCATAACCGAGGTCTCTTGCATTTCCCTACAAGTAATTAGATCTCATATGGA
>NC_057799.1:506798321-506799876 GCF_018294505.1 Triticum aestivum
GTTCGGAATCAGTTTTGCGCAGTGTTAACTGAAACATGGATATCTGACTCATACGGAGTCCGTTTTGGCTCCACAAGTAGTCAAAATGTTTGTGGCGACCAGATGCTTCAAAGGATTCTTTCATAGGGAGCTCTTGGAGAACGTTTCTTAAGGAGTCCGTTCAGAAACTTGTATAGAAACTTTCTTAATAAGCACTCGACAAACGCATTTCGAGAACATACACAAAGTCCCAGCTATGGACGTAGTGCATCATCATAACCGAGGTCTCTTGCATTTCCCTACAAGTAATTGGATCTCATATGGAGATGTTTAGTGAAGTAGAATGGAAAAAATCGAATGCAACTACACAAGAACTAGTCTGTAACTGTCGTTCGGAATTAGTTTGGCGCAGTGTCAACTGAAACATGGATATCTGACTCATACGAAGTCCGTTTTGGCTCCACAAGTAGTCAAAACGTTTGTGACGACCAGATGCTTCAAAGAATTCTTTCATAGGGAACTTTTGGAGAACTTTTCTTAAGGAGTTCGTTCAGCAAGTTGTATAGAAACTTTCTTAATGAGCACTCGACAAACGCATTTCGAGAACATACACAAAGTCCCAGCTATGGACCTAGTGCATCATCATAACCGAGGTCTCTTGCATTTCCCTACAAGTAATTTGATCTCATATGGAGATGTTTAGTGAAGTAGAATGGAAAAAATCGAATGCAACTACACAAGAACTAGTGTGCAACTGTCGTTCGGAATCAGTTTTGCGCAGTGTTAACTGAAACATGGATATCTGACTCATACGGAGTCCGTTTTGGCTCCACAAGCAGTCAAAACATTTGTGACGACCAGATGCTTCAAAGTATTCTTTCATAGGGAGCTTTTGGAGAACTTTTCTTAAGGAGTTCGTTCAGAAACTTGTATAGAAACTTTCTTAATGAGCACTCGACAAACGCATTTCGAGAACATACACAAGGTCCCAGCTATGGACCTAGTGCATCATCATAACCGAGGTCTCTTGCATTTCCCTACAAGTAATTAGATCTCATATGGAGATGTTTAGTGAAGTAAATGGAAAAAATCGAATGTAACTACACAAGAACTAGTCTGTAACTGTCGTTCGGAATCAGATTTGCGCAGTGTTAACTGAAACATGGATATCTGACTCATACGGAATCCGTTTTGGCTCCACAAGTAGTCAAAACATTTGTGACGACCAGATGCTTCAAAGGATTCTTTCATAGGGAGCTTTTGGAGAACTTTTCTTAAGGAGTTCGTTCAGAAACTTGTATAGAAACTTTCTTAATGAGCACTCGACAAACGCATTTCGAGAACATACACAAAGTCCCAGCTATGGACGTAGTGCATCATCATAACCGAGGTCTCTTGCATTTCCCTACAAGTAATTGGATCTCATATGGAGATGTTTAGTGAAGTAGAATGGAAAAAATTGAATGCAACTACACAAGAACTAGTGTGTAACTATCGTTCGGAATCAGTTTTGCGCAGTGTTAATTGAAACATGGATATCTGACTCATACGAAGTCCGTTTTGGCTCCACAAGTAG
>NC_057799.1:506801033-506803366 GCF_018294505.1 Triticum aestivum
AACTGAAACATGGATATCTGACTCATACGAAGTCCGTTTTGGCTCCACAAGTAGTCAAAACGTTTGTGACGACCAGATGCTTCAAAGAATTCTTTCATAGGGAACTTTTGGAGAACTTTTCTTAAGGAGTTCGTTCAGCAAGTTGTATAGAAACTTTCTTAATGAGCACTCGACAAACGCATTTCGAGAACATACACAAAGTCCCAGCTATGGACCTAGTGCATCATCATAACCGAGGTCTCTTGCATTTCCCTACAAGTAATTTGATCTCATATGGAGATGTTTAGTGAAGTAGAATGGAAAAAATCGAATGCAACTACACAAGAACTAGTGTGCAACTGTCGTTCGGAATCAGTTTTGCGCAGTGTTAACTGAAACATGGATATCTGACTCATACGGAGTCCGTTTTGGCTCCACAAGCAGTCAAAACATTTGTGACGACCAGATGCTTCAAAGGATTCTTTCATAGGGAGATTTTGGAGATCTTTTCTGAAGGAGTTCGTTCAGAAACTTGTATAGAAACTTTCTTAATGAGCACTCGACAAACGCATTTCGAGAACATACACAAGGTCCCAGCTATGGACCTAGTGCATCATCATAACCGAGGTCTCTTGCATTTTCCTACAAGTAATTAGATCTCATATGGAGATGTTTAGTGAAGTAAATGGAAAAAATCGAATGCAACTACACAAGAACTAGTCTGTAACTGTCGTTCGGAATCAGTTTTGCGCAGTGTTAACTGAAACATGGATATCTGACTCATACGGAGTCGGTTTTGGCTCCACAAGTAGTCAAAACATTTGTGACGACCAGATGCTTCAAAGCATTCTTTCATCGGGAGCTTTTGGAGATCTTTTCTTAAGGAGTTCGTTCAGAAACTTGTATAGAAACTTTTTCTTAATGAGCACTCGACAAACGCATTTCGAGAACATACACAAGGTCCCAGCTATGGACCTAGTGCATCATCATAACCGAGGTCTCTTGCATTTCCCTACAAGTAATTAGATCTCGTATGGAGATGTTTAGTGAAGTAAATGGAAAAAATCGAATGCAACTACACAAGAACTAGTCTGTAACTGTCGTTCGGAATCAGTTTTGCGCAGTGTTAACTGAAACATGGATATCTGACTCATACGGAATCCGTTTTGGCTCCACAAGTAGTCAAAACATTTGTGACGACCAGATGCTTCAAAGGATTCTTTCATAGGGAGCTTTTGGAGAAATTTTCTTAAGGAGTTCGTTCAGAAACTTGTATAGAAACTTTCTTAATGAGCACTCGACAAACGCATTTCGAGAACATACACAAAGTCCCAGCTATGGACGTAGTGCATCATCATAACCGAGGTCTCTTGCATTTCCCTACAAGTAATTGGATCTCATATGGAGATGTTTAGTGAAGTAGAATGGAAAAAATCGAATGCAACTACACAAGAACTAGTCTGTAACTGTCGTTCGGAATCAGTTTTGCGCAGTGTTAACTGAAACATGGATATTTGACTCATACGAAGTCCGTTTTGGCTCCACAAGTAGTCAAAACGTTTGTGACGACCAGATGCTTCAAATAATTCTTTCATAGGGAACTTTTGGAGAACTTTTCTTAAGGAGTTCGTTCAGAAACTTGTATAGAAACTTTCTTAATGAGCACTCGACAAACGCATTTCGAGAACATACACAAAGTCCCAGCTATGGACTTAGTGCATCGTCATAACCGAGGTCTCTTGCATTTCCCTACAAGTAATTGGATCTCATATGCAGATTTTTAGTGAAGTAAATGGAAAAAATCAAATGCAACTACACAAGAACTAGTGTGTAACTATCGTTCGGAATCAGTTTTGCGCAGTGTTAACTGAAACATGGATATCTGACTCATATGGACTCCGTTTTGGCTCCACAAGTAGTCAAAACATTTGTGACGACCAGATGCTTCAAAGGATTCTTTCATAGGGAGCTTTTGGAGAACTTTTCTTAAGGAGTTCGTTCAGAAACTTGTATAGAAACTTTCTTAATGAGCACTCGACAAACGCATTTCGAGAACATACACAAAGTCCCAGCTATGGACGTAGTGCATCATCATAACCGAGGTCTCTTGCATTTCCCTACAAGTAATTGGATCTCATATGGAGATGTTTAGTGAAGTAGAATGGAAAAAATCGAATGCAACTACACAAGAACTAGTCTGTAACTGTCGTTCGGAATTAGTTTTGCGCAGTGTCAACTGAAACATGGATATCTGACTCATACGAAGTCCGTTTCGGCTCCACAAGTAGTCAAAACGTTTGTCACGACCAGATGCTTCAAAGGATTCTTTCATAGGGAACTTTTGGAGAACTTTT
>NC_057799.1:506808210-506808671 GCF_018294505.1 Triticum aestivum
GACAAATGCATTTCGAGAACATAGACAAAGTCCCAGCTATGGACCTAGTGCATCATCATAACCGAGGTCTCTTGCATTTACCTACAAGTACTTGGATCTCATATGGAGATGTTTAGTGAAGTAGAATGGAAAAAATCGAATGCAACTACACAAGAACTAGTCTGTAACTATCGTTCGGAATCAGTTTTGCGCAGTGTTAATTGAAACATGGATATCTGACTCATACGGAGTCCGTTTTGGCTCCACAAATAGTCAAAACATTTGTGACGACCAGATGTTTCAAAGGATTCTTTCATAGAGAGCTTTTGGAGAACTTTTCTTAAGGAGTTCGTTCAGAAACTTGTATAGAAACTTTCTTAATGAGCACTCGACAAACGCATTTCGAGAACATACACAAAGTCCCAGCTATGGACGTAGTGCATCATCATAAACGAGGTCTCTTGCATTTCCCTACAAGTAAT
>NC_057799.1:506808771-506810679 GCF_018294505.1 Triticum aestivum
TGGAGATGTTTAGTGAACTAGAATGGAAAAAAATCGAATGCAACTACACAAGAACTAGTGTGTAACTATCGTTCGGAATCAGTTTTGCGCAGTCTTAACTGAAAGATGGATATCTGACTCATACGAAGTCCGTTTTGGCTCTACTAGTAGTCAAAATGTATGTGACGACCAGATGCTTCAAAGAATTCTTTCATAGGGAACTTTTGGAGAACTTTTCTTAAGGAGTTCCTTCAGCAACTTGTATAGAAACTTTCTTAATGAGCACTCGACAAACGCATTTCGAGAACATACACAAAGTCCCAGCTATGGACCTAGTGCATCATCATAACCGAGGTCTCTTGCATTTCCCTACAAGTAATTTGATCTCATATGGAGATGTTTAGTGAAGTAAATGGAAAAAATCGAATGCAACTACACGAGAACTAGTCTGTAACAGTCGTTCGGAATCAGTTTTGCGCAGTGTTAACTGAAACATGGATATCTGACTCATACGGAGTCCGTTTTGGCTCCACAAGTAGTCAAAACATTTGTGACGACCAGATGCTTCAAAGCATTCTTTCATAGGGAGCTTTTGGAGAACTTTTCTTAAGGAGTTCGTTCAGAAACTTGTATAGAAACTTTCTTAATGAGCACTCGACAAACGCATTTCGAGAACATACACAAGGTCCCAGCTATGGACCTAGTGCATCATCATAACCGAGGTCTCTTGCATTTCCCTACAAGTAATTAGATCTCATATGGAGATGTTTAGTGAAGTAAATGGAAAAAATCGAATGCAACTACACAAGAACTAGTCTGTAACTGTCGTTCGGAATCAGTTTTGCGCAGTGTTAACTGAAACATGGATATTTGACTCATACGGAGTCCGTTTTGGCTCCACAAGTAGTCAAAACATTTGTGACGACCAGATGCTTCAAAGGATTCTTTCATAGGGAGCTTTTGGAGAACTTTTCTTAAGGAGTTCGTTCAGAAACTTGTATAGAAACTTTCTTAATGAGCACTCGACAAACGCATTTCGAGAACATACACAAAGTCCCAGCTATGGACTTAGTGCATCGTCATAACCGAGGTCTCTTGCATTTCCCTACAAGTAATTGGATCTCATATGCAGATGTTTAGTGAAGTAGAATGGAAAAAATCGAATGCAACTACACAAGAACTAGTGTGTAACTATCGTTCGGAATCAGTTTTGCGTAGTGTTAACTGAAACATGGATATCTGATTCATACGAAGTCCGTTTTGGCTCCACAAGTAGTCAAAATGTATGTGACGACCAGATTCTTCAAAGAATTCTTTCATAGGGAACTTTTGGAGAACTTTTCTTAAGGAGTTCCTTCAGCAACTTGTATAGAAACTTTCTTAATGAGCACTCGACAAACGCATTTCGAGAACATACACAAAGTCCCAGCTATGGACCTAGTGCATCATCATAACCGAGGTCTCTTGCATTTCCCTACAAGTAATTTGATCTCATATGGAGATGTTTAGTGAAGTAGAATGGAAAAAATCGAATGCAACTACACAAGAACTAGTGTGTACCTGTCGTTCGGAATCAGTTTTGCGCAGTGTTAACTGAAACATGGATATCTGACTCATACGGAGTCCGTTTTGGCTCCACAAGCAGTAAAAACATTTGTGACGACCAGATGCTTCAAAGGATTCTTTCATAGGGAGATTTTGGAGAACTTTTCTGAAGGAGTTCGTTCAGAAACTTGTATAGAAACTTTCTTAATGAGCACTCGACAAACGCATTTCGAGAACATACACAAGGTCCCAGCTATGGACCTAGTGCATCATCATAACCGAGGTCTCTTGCATTTGCCTACAAGTAATTAGATCTCATATGGAGATGTTTAGTGAAGTAAATGGAAAAAATCGAATGCAACTACACAAGAACTAGTGTGTAAC
>NC_057799.1:506811332-506812937 GCF_018294505.1 Triticum aestivum
CCAGATGTTTCAAAGGATTCTTTCATAGAGAGCTTTTGGAGAACTTTTCTTAAGGAGTTCGTTCAGAAACTTGTATAGAAACTTTCTTAATGAGCACTCGACAAACGCATTTCGAGAACATACACAAAGTCCCAGCTATGGACGTAGTGCATCATCATAAACGAGGTCTCTTGCATTTCCCTACAAGTAATCGGATCTCATATGGAGATGTTTAGTGAACTAGAATGGAAAAAAATCGAATGCAACTACACAAGAACTAGTGTGTAACTATCGTTCGGAATCAGTTTTGCGCAGTCTTAACTGAAAGATGGATATCTGACTCATACGAAGTCCGTTTTGGCTCTACAAGTAGTCAAAATGTATGTGACGACCAGATGCTTCAAAGAATTCTTTCATAGGGAACTTTTGGAGAACTTTTCTTAAGGAGTTCCTTCAGCAACTTGTATAGAAACTTTCTTAATGAGCACTCGACAAACGCATTTCGAGAACATACACAAAGTCCCAGCTATGGACCTAGTGCATCATCATAACCGAGGTCTCTTGCATTTCCCTACAAGTAATTTGATCTCATATGGAGATGTTTAGTGAAGTAGAATGGAAAAAATCGAATGCAACTACACAAGAACTAGTGTGTAACTGTCGTTCGGAATCAGTTTTGCGCAGTGTTAACTGAAACATGGATATCTGACTCATACGGAGTCCGTTTTGGCTCCACAAGCAGTCAAAACATTTGTGACGACTAGATGCTTCAAAGGATTCTTTCATAGGGAGGTTTTGGAGAACTTTTCTGAAGGAGTTCGTTCAGAAACTTGTATAGAAACTTTCTTAATGAGCACTCGACAAACGCATTTCGAGAACATACACAAGGTCCCAGCTATGGACCTAGTGCATCATCATAACCGAGGTCTCTTGCATTTCCCTACAAGTAATTAGACCTCATATGGAGATGTTTAGTGAAGTAAATGGAAAAAATCGAATGCAACTACACAAGAACTAGTGTGTAACTGTCGTTCGGAATCAGTTTTGCGCAGTGTTAACTGAAACATGGATATCTGACTCATACGGAGTCCGTTTTGGCTCCACAAGTAGTCAAAACATTTGTGACGACCAGATGCTTCAAAGGATTCTTTCATAGGGAGCTTTTGGAGAACTTTTCTTAAGGAGTTCGTTCAGAAACTTGTATAGAAACTTTCCTAATGAGCACTCGACAAACGCATTTCGAGAACATACACAAAGTCCCAGCTATGGACGTAGTGCATCATCATAACCGAGGTCTCTTGCATTTCCCTACAAGTAATTGGATCTCATATGGAGATGTTTAGTGAAGTAGAATGGAAAAAATTGAACGCAACTACACAAGAACTAGTGTGTAACTATCGTTCGGAATCAGTTTTGCGCAGTGTTAATTGAAACATGGATATCTGACTCATACGAAGTCCGTTTTGGCTCCACAAGTAGTCAAAACGTTTGTGACGACCAGATGCTTCAAAGAATTCTTTCATAGGGAACTTTTGGAGAACTTTTCTTAAGGAGTTCGTTCAGAAACTTGTATAGAAACTTTCTTAATGAGCACTCGACAAACGCATTTCGAGAACATACACAAAG